>NW_028125314.1:0-182000 GCF_965194825.1 Balaenoptera physalus | reverse complement strand
CTAAGGCCCTGACACTCTTCCTAACTAAAGCTGTGACACTATTCTTAACTCAGGCCCTGACACTGTCCCTAACAAAGCCTCTGACACTACTCCTAAATCAGGCACTGACACTGTCCCTAACTAAGGCCCTGACATACACCTAACTCAGGCCCTGACACTGTCTCTAACTAAGGCCCTGATACTACTCCAAACTCAGCACTGACACTGTCACTAACTAAGGCCCTGACACTATTCATAGCTCACGCCCTAACACAACTCCTAAATCATGCCCTGACAATGTCCCTAACTAAAGCCCTGACACTACTCCTATCTCAAGCAATGACACTGTCCCTAACTTAGGCCCTGACTCTACTCCTGACTCAGGCACTGACACTGGCCCTAACTTAGGCCGTGACGCTACTCCTAAGTAAGCAACTGACACTGTCCCTAACTAAGGCCCGGACACTACTCCTTACTCAGGCACTGATAATGTCACTAACTAAGGCCGTGACACTACTCCCCCAAATAGGCATGGAGACTGTCCCGAAATACGCCCTGACAGTACTCCCATCTCAGGCACTGTCACTGTCCCTAACTAAGGCCCTGACACTACTCCCAAACTAGGCACTGACATTGTCCCTAACTAAGGCCTTGACATTACTCTCAACTCAGGCACTAACACTGTCCCTAACTAAGGACTTGTCACTACTCTTAACTCAGGCCCTGGCACAGTCCCTAACAAAGGCCTGCCACTACCCCCAACTCTGGCACTGAGAGTGTCCCTAACTACGGCCATCACACTACTCCTAACTCAGGCACTGATGCTGTCCCTAAGTAAGGCCCTGACACTACTCCCAATGCAGCACTGACGCTGTCCCTTACTAAGTGTCTGACACTACTCCCAACACAGGCATTGACACTGTCCCTAACTAAGGCCCTCACACTACTACTTACTTAGGCACTGACACGCTACCTAACTAAGGCCCTGAGACTACTTCTACCTCAGACCCTGACACTGTCCCTAACGAAGGGCCTGATACTACTCCCAACACAGGCACTGACACTCTCCCTAACTAAGGCCTTGACACTACTTTTAACTCATGCCCTGATGCTGTCCCCAAAAAAGACCCTGAGACTATTCCCAACTCAGGCACTGACACTCCCCCTAACTAAGACCCTGACACTACTCCCATTGCAGCCACTGACACTGTCCCTAATGCCCGGACACTAATTCCAACTCAGGCACTGAAACTGTCCCTAACTAGGCCCTGACACTACTCCCAACTCAAGCACTGACACTGTCCCTAACTAAGGCCCTGACATAACTCCCAACTCTGGCACTGACACTTTCTCTAACTAAGGCCCTGAAACTACTCCCAACTCAGGCACTGACCCTGTCCCTAACTAGGCCCTGACACTACTCCCAACTCAAGCACTGACACTGTCCCTAACTAAGGCCCTGACATAACTCCCAACTCCGGCACTGACACTTTCTCTAACTAAGGCCCTGAAACTACTCACAACTCAGGCCCTGACACTGTTCCTAACTACCGGTCTCAGACTACTCCTAACTTAGGCCCTGACACTATTCCTAACACAGTCACTGACACTGTCCCTAACTAAGGTCCTGAGACTATTCCTAACTCAGACACTGACACTGTCCATAACTTAGGCCATGTCACTACTCCCAACTCAGGCACTGACGCTGCTCCTAACTAAGGGTCTGACACTACTCCAAACGGAGACACTGACACTCTTCCAAATTAAGGCCTTGACACTACTCTTATCTCAGGCCCTGACACTGTCCATAATAAAGACCCTGACAAAAATCCCAACTTAGGCACTGACAATGTCCGTAACTAAGGCCCTGACACTATTTCCATCTCAGCCACTGACCACTGTCCCTAACTATGGCCCTGACACTACTCCCAACGCAAGTACTGGTGCTGTCCCTAACTAAGGCACTGGCACTACTCCCAACTCGCCCTGGCGCTGTCCCTAACTAAGGCTCTGACACTACTCCCAATTCAGGCAATGACAGTGTCCCTAACTGAGGCAATGACACTACTCCCAACTCAAGCACTAAGGCTCTGGATCATTGTGATGACAAGCGCCATGGAGCATTGTGAGGACAAGGGCCATGGAGAATTGTGATGACGGGTCCTGGAGCATTGTGGCGACAAGGGCCATGGAGCATTTTGATTAAAGGGGTCATGGGGCATTGTGATGAAAGTGGTCATGGAGCACTGTGATTAAAGTGGTCATGGAACATTTTGATAAAAGTGGCCATGTAGCATTGTGATGAAAAGTGCTATGGAGCATTGGGATGACAGGGCTCATGGAGCATTGTGATGACAAATGCGTGGAGATTTGTGATGACGAGGACCATGGAGCGTTGAGATTATAAGGATCCTGCAGCATTGTGATGACAGGGGCCATGGAGCATTTTAATGACAAGGGACATGGAACATTGTGATGACAGAAGTCATGGAGCATTGTGGTGACCAGTGGCATGGAGCATTGTGAAGAAAGGGGTACTGTAACATTGTGAAGAAAGGGTCAAGGAGCATTTTGATTACAAAGATCATGGAGCATTGTGATGACAAGGGTCATGGAGCATTGTGATGACAAGAGTCATGGAGACTTGTGATGACAGGGGGCATGGAGCTTTGTGATTTCACAGACATGTAGCATTTTAGACAAGGGTCATGGAGCATTGTGATGAAAGGGGTCATGGAGCATTGTGATGATAAGGGCATGGAGCATTTTGATGAAAATGGCATGTAGCATTGCGATGACAAAGGTCATGGAGCATTGTGATGACAGGGTTTATGGAGCACTGTGATGACAAGGGCGTGGAGCATTGTGATGACAGTGATCATGGAACATTGTGACGATAAGGGCATCGAGCCGAGTTAGGGACAGTCTAGCGGCCTTGGGACTAAATTCAGTGCCTGAATTAGGCACAGCATAAGGTCTTTAGTTAGCATAAGAGGTAGGACATTAGCTCGGGACAGGGTTAGGGTAAAGGCTTGGAATCGTGTCAGGAAATGACCTAAGGATAGTGTGAAGACCTTTGTTACTGAGACTCTCAGGGACTTATTCAGAAGCAGCGTTAGGGCTTCAGGTAGGCACAGCATCAGGGCCTGACTTAGGGAGAGCGACAGGGCCTGAGTGAGGCCTAATGTCAGGCCCTTAGCTGGGGACACTGTCAGGGAATGACTTAGGAGCAGCATCAGTGCCTTTGTTGGATCAGCTTTAGGCTCTTAGTTAAAGACATGACCGGAGCCCAAGGTAGTCACAGCGTCAAGGCCTCAGTTAGGGAAAGCTTCAGGGTCTGAGTTACAGACAGCCTCAGGTCTTCACTTAAAGACAGCGACAGGGCTTTCTTAGGGACAGTGTCAGGACCTTGGTTAGAAATGAGTCAGGATATTAGCTCAGGAGAGTGTCAGGATTTTAGTTCTTGCTGGCAGCAGGGCCTATATTAAGGACAGATTCCGGGCCTTTGTTAGATTCAGTGTCATGGCCTTAGTTAGGAGTAGTCAGGGCCTTAGTTAGGGAGAGCATTAGGGTTTCAGTTAGCATAAGATGCAGGAGATTATCTCGGGACAGAGTCAGGTCCCAGGCCAGAGATAGTGAAAGGAAATGACCAAGGGCTAACGAGAAGACCTAAGTTATTGAGAGCATCAGGGCCTTAGTTAGCAGCAGCATGAGCGCCTCTAATCAGGACCAGCGCCAGGGCTTGATGTACGGACAGCGTCAGAGCCTAACTAAGGTACAGCAACAGGGCCTAAGTGAGGCCTATCTTTAGGGCCTGAGTAAGGGACAGTATCAGGGCATGACCTAGGAGCAGCATAAAGGCCTCTGTAGGATCAGCATTAGGCTCTTCGTTAAAGCTATTATCAGGGCTTCCGTTAGGGATAGCCTCAAGGCCTCACTTAGGGACAGCGTCAGGGCTTACTTTGGGAAATTTCAGGACCTTGGTAAGACATGGGTCAGGCTATTAGCTCAGGGTAATATCAGGTGTTCAGATATTGACGGCAGCAGGGCCTTAGTTAGAGGCAGTGTCAGGGCCTAAGTTAGGACTAGCATCAGAGCCTTTGTTAGGTACAGTGTCAGTGACTGAGTTAGGTGTAGTGTCAGAGCCTTAGTTAGGGACAGTGTCAGGGCCTGCAGTAGGACGAGCTTCCAGGCCTCAGTTAGGGACAGGTTCACGGCCTCGGACCTAAATTCAGGGCCTCATTTAGGGACAGAATCAGGGAATTAGCTAGCATAAGGGGATCTACAGCTGAAAGCAACCTGAACACCACCACAAGCAGATGCAGAAGTGAACCATGCACGCTCCTATGAAGGAATATTCCACAGCAGTTGAGTACATTTTGTTTAAAGTTAGTAACACTATAAAAATTATGTTTTGAAGAAAACTCTATTCAGAAGATGAAAGAATCTCGTTCTAAAGAATCCCTTTAGCTAATCTCGACATTAGCTAAAGAGAAGGTTAGGTTAAGGTCTAGGGAGAGTGTCAGGAAATGACCTAGGGATAGTGTCAAGACCTTAGTTACTTAGCACATCAGGACCTAATTTAGGAGCAGTGAGTGTCAGGGCTTCGGGTAGGAACAGCGTCAGAGCCTGACTTAGGGAGTGGGACAGGACCTGAGTGAGGCCTAGCGTCAGGGCCTTAGCTAGAGACAGTGTCAGGGCATGACTTAGGAGCAGCATAAGAGCCACGGTAGGATCAGCCTCAGGGGCTATGTTAAAGATATTATCAGGACCTCTGTTAGGGACAGCCTCAAGGCCTCACTTCGAGACAGCATCAGGGCTTCCTTAGGGACAGTTTCAGGACCTTGGTAAGAGATGGGTCAAGAAATTAGCCCAGGATCGTGTCAGGACTTTAGATATTGACGCCAGCAGGGTCTTAGTTAGGGACAGTGTCAGGCCCTGAATTAGGACGAACATCGAGGCCTTAGGTACGGACAGGGTCACAGCCTCGAGAGTAATTTTAGGCCCTTAGTTAAGGACAGCAGCAGGGCTGTAGTTAGCATAAGAGGCACGACATTTGCTAGGGACAGGGTCAGGTTATGGTCTAGGGATAGTGTCAGGAAAGGACCTAAGCATAGTGTCAAAACCTTAGTTACTGAGAGTATCAGATCCTTATTTAGAACCAGTGTCAGGGCTTCGGGTAGGGACAGCATCAGAGCCTGACTTAGGGAGAGCGACAGGGCCTGAGTGAGGCCTAGCGTCAGGCCCTTAGCTGAGGACACTGTCAGGGCATGACTTAGGAACAGAATCAGCGCCTCTGTTGGATCAGCCTTAGCGTCTTTGTTACAGAGATGATCAGGGCCTGACTTAGTCACAGCTTCAAGGCCTCAGTTAGGGAAAGCTTCAGGGCCTGAGTTAGGGGCAGCCTCAGTTCTTAACACAGGGACAGCGACAGGGCTTTCTTAGGGACAGTGTCAGGACCTTGGTTAGAAATATGTCAGGATATTAACTCAGGCTAGTGTCCAGTTTTTAGTTATTGCTGACAGCAGGGCCTATATTAGGGGCAAATTCTGAGCCTTACTTAGAGACAGTGTCAGGGCCTGAGTTAGGACTAGCATCAGAGCCCTTGTAAAGTACAGTGTCAGGGCTTTAGTTAGGGACAGTGTCAGCGCCTCAGTTAGGATGAGCCTCCAACCTCAGTTAGGGACAGGTGGACGGCCTCGGGACTAATTTCAGGCTCTTAGTTAGAGACAGCCTCAGGGATTTAGTTAGCATAAGAGGCTTGACAATAGCTAAAGACAAGTTTAGGTTAAGATCTAGGGATAGTGTCAGGAAATGACCTAGGGATAGTGTCAAGACCATAGCTAATTAGAGCATCAGTGCCTAATTTAGGCCCAGTGTCAGGGCTTCAGGTAGGGACAGAGTCTTAGCCTGACTTAAGGAGAGCGACAGGGCCTGAGTGATGCCTAGAGTCAGGGCCTTAGCTACGGACAGCGTCAGGGCATGACATAGGATCAACATAAGGGTCTCTGTAAGATCAGCATTAGAGTTTAGTTAAAGACATTATCAGGACCTCTGTGAGGGACAGCCTCAGGGCCTCACTGAGGGACAGTGTCAGGGCTAACGATGGGAGAGTTTCAGGACCTTGGTAAGACATGGGTCAGGATATTAGCTCAGGATAATGTCAGGACTTTAGATATTGATGGTAGCAGCGCCTACGTTAGGGAAAGTTTCAAGGCGTTAGTTAGGAGTAGCGGGCCTCTGATAGGTCCATTGTCAGATCCTCAGTTAGCAATAGTGTTAGGGCCTTAGTTAGGGACAGTGTCAGGGCCGGATGTAGGGCGAGCATCTAGGCCTTCGTTCGGGACAGTTTCATGGTCTTGGGACTAAATTCAGTGCCTGAGGTAGGCACAGCCTAAGGGCTTCAGTTAGCATAAGAGGCAGGACATTAGCTTGTGGCCGTGTCAGTTTAACATCTAGGGATAGTGTCAGGAAATGACCTAAGGATAGTGTGAAGCCCTTTGTTACGGAGACTCTCAGGGCCTTATTCAGAACCAGTGTTAGGGCTTTAGGTAGGGACAGCATCAGAGCCTGACTTAGGGAGAGCGTTAGGGTCTGAGTGAGGCCTAGCATCAGACACTTAGTGGGGGACACTATCGGGGCATGACTTAGGAGCAGCATCAGGGCCTCTGTTGGATCAGCCTTAGTTAGGGTCTTAGTTAAAGACATGATCAGGGTCTGAGTTAGTCACAGCATCAAGGCCTGAGTTAGTTAGGGAAAGCTTCAGGGCCTCACTTAGGGACAGCGTCAGGGCTTACTTTGGGACAGTTTCAGGACCTTGGTAAGACATGGGTCAGGTTATTAGCTCCGGATAATGTCAGGACATTAGATGTTGATGGCAGCAGCCCTTAGTTAGAGACAGTGTCAGGCCCTGAGTTACGACTAGCATCAGAGTCTTTGTTAGATACAATGTACGGGACTGAATTAGGAGTAGAGTCAGGGCCTTAGTTAGTGACAGTGTCAGGGCCTGACTTAGGGAGAGCGACAGGGCCTGAGTGAGGCTTAGCATCAGGCCCTTAGCTGGGCACAGTGTCAGGGCATGACTTTGGAGCAGCATCAGCCTCTTTGCTGGATCAGCATTAAGGTCTTCGTTAGGTACATGATCAGGGCCTGAATTAGTCACAGCTTCAAGGCTTCAGTTCAGGAAAGCTTCAGGGCCTGAGTTAGGGACAGCCTCAGGTCTTCACTTAGGGACAGCGTCAGGGCTTACTTTGGGACAGTTTCAGGACCTTGGAAGGACCTAGGTCAGGATATTAGCTCAGAATAATGTCAGGACTTTTGATAGTGTTGGCAGCAGGGCTTTAGTTACAGACGGTTTCAGGGCCTGAGTTAGGCCTAGCATCAGAGACTTTGTTAGGTACCGTGTAAGGGACTGAGTTAGGAGTAGTGTCAGGGCCTTGCTTAGGGACAGTGTCAGGGTCTGATTTAGGTGTACTGTCTGAGACCTAGTTAGGGACAGTGCTAGGGCCTGAGTTAGGATTAGTGTCAAGGCCTTAGTTAGGACCAATTTCAGGGCCTTAGTTTGGACTAGCATCAGAGCCATTGTTAGGAATCGTATGAGGGCCTGAGTTAGGCATACTATCAGGGCCTTAGATAGGGACAGTTTTAGGGCCTGAGTTAGGATTAGTGTCAAGGCCTTATATAGGACCAATTTTAGGGCTTTAGTTTGGACTAGCAACAAAGCCTTTGTTAGGTATCATGTCGGGGCCTCAGTTAGGTGTAGTGTCAGGGCCATTGTTAGGGACAGTATCAGGGCCTGACTTAGGAGAAGTTCAGGGCCTTAGCCAGGGAAAGTGTCAGGGCCTGAATTAGCAGTAGTGTCCAAAGTCCTTAGTGAGGAGAGTAAGGAGTAAGTCAGGACTCAGGCCCTGACACTGTTCTTAAATAAGGCCCTGACATTACCTGTAACACAGGTCGTGATCTGATTCCTATCATAGGCGCTGATGTTGGACTTAACTAAGGCCCTGACACTCTTCCTAACTAAAGCTGTGACACTATTCTTAACTCAGGCCCTGACACTGTCCCTAACAAAGCCTCTGACACTACTCCTAAATCAGGCACTGACACTGTCCCTAACTAAGGCCCTGACATACACCTAACTCAGGCCCTGACACTGTCTCTAACTAAGGCCCTGATACTACTCCAAACTCAGCACTGACACTGTCACTAACTAAGGCCCTGACACTATTCATAGCTCACGCCCTAACACAACTCCTAAATCATGCCCTGACAATGTCCCTAACTAAAGCCCTGACACTACTCCTATCTCAAGCAATGACACTGTCCCTAACTTAGGCCCTGACTCTACTCCTGACTCAGGCACTGACACTGGCCCTAACTTAGGCCGTGACGCTACTCCTAACTAAGCAACTGACACTGTCCCTAACTAAGGCCCGGACACTACTCCTTACTCAGGCACTGATAATGTCACTAACTAAGGCCGTGACACTACTCCCCAAATAGGCATGGAGACTGTCCCGAAATACGCCCTGACAGTACTCCCATCTCAGGCACTGACACTGTCCCTAACTAAGGCCCTGACACTACTCCCAAACTAGGCACTGACATTGTCCCTAACTAAGGCCTTGACATTACTCTCAACTCAGGCACTAACACTGTCCCTAACTAAGGACTTGTCACTACTCTTAACTCAGGCCCTGGCACAGTCCCTAACAAAGGCCTGCCACTACCCCCAACTCTGGCACTGAGAGTGTCCCTAACTACGGCCATCACACTACTCCTAACTCAGGCACTGATGCTGTCCCTAAGTAAGGCCCTGACACTACTCCCAATGCAGCACTGACGCTGTCCCTTACTAAGTGTCTGACACTACTCCCAACACAGGCATTGACACTGTCCCTAACTAAGGCCCTCACACTACTACTTACTTAGGCACTGACACGCTACCTAACTAAGGCCCTGAGACTACTTCTACCTCAGACCCTGACACTGTCCCTAACGAAGGGCCTGATACTACTCCCAACACAGGCACTGACACTCTCCCTAACTAAGGCCTTGACACTACTTTTAACTCATGCCCTGATGCTGTCCCCAAAAAAGACCCTGAGACTATTCCCAACTCAGGCACTGACACTCCCCCTAACTAAGACCCTGACACTACTCCCATTGCAGCCACTGACACTGTCCCTAATGCCCGGACACTAATTCCAACTCAGGCACTGAAACTGTCCCTAACTAGGCCCTGACACTACTCCCAACTCAAGCACTGACACTGTCCCTAACTAAGGCCCTGACATAACTCCCAACTCTGGCACTGACACTTTCTCTAACTAAGGCCCTGAAACTACTCCCAACTCAGGCACTGACCCTGTCCCTAACTAGGCCCTGACACTACTCCCAACTCAAGCACTGACACTGTCCCTAACTAAGGCCCTGACATAACTCCCAACTCCGGCACTGACACTTTCTCTAACTAAGGCCCTGAAACTACTCACAACTCAGGCCCTGACACTGTTCCTAACTACCGGTCTCAGACTACTCCTAACTTAGGCCCTGACACTATTCCTAACACAGTCACTGACACTGTCCCTAACTAAGGTCCTGAGACTATTCCTAACTCAGACACTGACACTGTCCATAACTTAGGCCATGTCACTACTCCCAACTCAGGCACTGACGCTGCTCCTAACTAAGGGTCTGACACTACTCCAAACGGAGACACTGACACTCTTCCAAATTAAGGCCTTGACACTACTCTTATCTCAGGCCCTGACACTGTCCATAATAAAGACCCTGACAAAAATCCCAACTTAGGCACTGACAATGTCCGTAACTAAGGCCCTGACACTATTTCCATCTCAGCCACTGACACTGTCCCTAACTATGGCCCTGACACTACTCCCAACGCAAGTACTGGTGCTGTCCCTAACTAAGGCACTGGCACTACTCCCAACTCGCCCTGGCGCTGTCCCTAACTAAGGCTCTGACACTACTCCCAATTCAGGCAATGACAGTGTCCCTAACTGAGGCAATGACACTACTCCCAACTCAAGCACTAAGGCTCTGGATCATTGTGATGACAAGCGCCATGGAGCATTGTGAGGACAAGGGCCATGGAGAATTGTGATGACGGGTCCTGGAGCATTGTGGCGACAAGGGCCATGGAGCATTTTGATTAAAGGGGTCATGGGGCATTGTGATGAAAGTGGTCATGGAGCACTGTGATTAAAGTGGTCATGGAACATTTTGATAAAAGTGGCCATGTAGCATTGTGATGAAAAGTGCTATGGAGCATTGGGATGACAGGGCTCATGGAGCATTGTGATGACAAATGCGTGGAGATTTGTGATGACGAGGACCATGGAGCGTTGAGATTATAAGGATCCTGCAGCATTGTGATGACAGGGGCCATGGAGCATTTTAATGACAAGGGACATGGAACATTGTGATGACAGAAGTCATGGAGCATTGTGGTGACCAGTGGCATGGAGCATTGTGAAGAAAGGGGTACTGTAACATTGTGAAGAAAGGGTCAAGGAGCATTTTGATTACAAAGATCATGGAGCATTGTGATGACAAGGGTCATGGAGCATTGTGATGACAAGAGTCATGGAGACTTGTGATGACAGGGGGCATGGAGCTTTGTGATTTCACAGACATGTAGCATTTTAGACAAGGGTCATGGAGCATTGTGATGAAAGGGGTCATGGAGCATTGTGATGATAAGGGCATGGAGCATTTTGATGAAAATGGCATGTAGCATTGCGATGACAAAGGTCATGGAGCATTGTGATGACAGGGTTTATGGAGCACTGTGATGACAAGGGCGTGGAGCATTGTGATGACAGTGATCATGGAACATTGTGACGATAAGGGCATCGAGCCGAGTTAGGGACAGTCTAGCGGCCTTGGGACTAAATTCAGTGCCTGAATTAGGCACAGCATAAGGTCTTTAGTTAGCATAAGAGGTAGGACATTAGCTCGGGACAGGGTTAGGGTAAAGGCTTGGAATCGTGTCAGGAAATGACCTAAGGATAGTGTGAAGACCTTTGTTACTGAGACTCTCAGGGACTTATTCAGAAGCAGCGTTAGGGCTTCAGGTAGGCACAGCATCAGGGCCTGACTTAGGGAGAGCGACAGGGCCTGAGTGAGGCCTAATGTCAGGCCCTTAGCTGGGGACACTGTCAGGGAATGACTTAGGAGCAGCATCAGTGCCTTTGTTGGATCAGCTTTAGGCTCTTAGTTAAAGACATGACCGGAGCCCAAGGTAGTCACAGCGTCAAGGCCTCAGTTAGGGAAAGCTTCAGGGTCTGAGTTACAGACAGCCTCAGGTCTTCACTTAAAGACAGCGACAGGGCTTTCTTAGGGACAGTGTCAGGACCTTGGTTAGAAATGAGTCAGGATATTAGCTCAGGAGAGTGTCAGGATTTTAGTTCTTGCTGGCAGCAGGGCCTATATTAAGGACAGATTCCGGGCCTTTGTTAGATTCAGTGTCATGGCCTTAGTTAGGAGTAGTCAGGGCCTTAGTTAGGGAGAGCATTAGGGTTTCAGTTAGCATAAGATGCAGGAGATTATCTCGGGACAGAGTCAGGTCCCAGGCCAGAGATAGTGAAAGGAAATGACCAAGGGCTAACGAGAAGACCTAAGTTATTGAGAGCATCAGGGCCTTAGTTAGCAGCAGCATGAGCGCCTCTAATCAGGACCAGCGCCAGGGCTTGATGTACGGACAGCGTCAGAGCCTAACTAAGGTACAGCAACAGGGCCTAAGTGAGGCCTATCTTTAGGGCCTGAGTAAGGGACAGTATCAGGGCATGACCTAGGAGCAGCATAAAGGCCTCTGTAGGATCAGCATTAGGCTCTTCGTTAAAGCTATTATCAGGGCCTCCGTTAGGGATAGCCTCAAGGCCTCACTTAGGGACAGCGTCAGGGCTTACTTTGGGAAATTTCAGGACCTTGGTAAGACATGGGTCAGGCTATTAGCTCAGGGTAATATCAGGTGTTCAGATATTGACGGCAGCAGGGCCTTAGTTAGAGGCAGTGTCAGGGCCTAAGTTAGGACTAGCATCAGAGCCTTTGTTAGGTACAGTGTCAGTGACTGAGTTAGGTGTAGTGTCAGAGCCTTAGTTAGGGACAGTGTCAGGGCCTGCAGTAGGACGAGCTTCCAGGCCTCAGTTAGGGACAGGTTCACGGCCTCGGACCTAAATTCAGGGCCTCATTTAGGGACAGAATCAGGGAATTAGCTAGCATAAGGGGATCTACAGCTGAAAGCAACCTGAACACCACCACAAGCAGATGCAGAAGTGAACCATGCACGCTCCTCTGAAGGAATATTCCACAGCAGTTGAGTACATTTTGTTTAAAGTTAGTAACACTATAAAAATTATGTTTTGAAGAAAACTCTATTCAGAAGATGAAAGAATCTCGTTCTAAAGAATCCCTTTAGCTAATCTCGACATTAGCTAAAGAGAAGGTTAGGTTAAGGTCTAGGGAGAGTGTCAGGAAATGACCTAGGGATAGTGTCAAGACCTTAGTTACTTAGCACATCAGGACCTAATTTAGGAGCAGTGAGTGTCAGGGCTTCGGGTAGGAACAGCGTCAGAGCCTGACTTAGGGAGTGGGACAGGACCTGAGTGAGGCCTAGCGTCAGGGCCTTAGCTAGAGACAGTGTCAGGGCATGACTTAGGAGCAGCATAAGAGCCACGGTAGGATCAGCCTCAGGGGCTATGTTAAAGATATTATCAGGACCTCTGTTAGGGACAGCCTCAAGGCCTCACTTCGAGACAGCATCAGGGCTTCCTTAGGGACAGTTTCAGGACCTTGGTAAGAGATGGGTCAAGAAATTAGCCCAGGATCGTGTCAGGACTTTAGATATTGACGCCAGCAGGGTCTTAGTTAGGGACAGTGTCAGGCCCTGAATTAGGACGAACATCGAGGCCTTAGGTACGGACAGGGTCACAGCCTCGAGAGTAATTTTAGGCCCTTAGTTAAGGACAGCAGCAGGGCTGTAGTTAGCATAAGAGGCACGACATTTGCTAGGGACAGGGTCAGGTTATGGTCTAGGGATAGTGTCAGGAAAGGACCTAAGCATAGTGTCAAAACCTTAGTTACTGAGAGTATCAGATCCTTATTTAGAACCAGTGTCAGGGCTTCGGGTAGGGACAGCATCAGAGCCTGACTTAGGGAGAGCGACAGGGCCTGAGTGAGGCCTAGCGTCAGGCCCTTAGCTGAGGACACTGTCAGGGCATGACTTAGGAACAGAATCAGCGCCTCTGTTGGATCAGCCTTAGCGTCTTTGTTACAGAGATGATCAGGGCCTGACTTAGTCACAGCTTCAAGGCCTCAGTTAGGGAAAGCTTCAGGGCCTGAGTTAGGGGCAGCCTCAGTTCTTAACACAGGGACAGCGACAGGGCTTTCTTAGGGACAGTGTCAGGACCTTGGTTAGAAATATGTCAGGATATTAACTCAGGCTAGTGTCCAGTTTTTAGTTATTGCTGACAGCAGGGCCTATATTAGGGGCAAATTCTGAGCCTTACTTAGAGACAGTGTCAGGGCCTGAGTTAGGACTAGCATCAGAGCCCTTGTAAAGTACAGTGTCAGGGCTTTAGTTAGGGACAGTGTCAGCGCCTCAGTTAGGATGAGCCTCCAACCTCAGTTAGGGACAGGTGGACGGCCTCGGGACTAATTTCAGGCTCTTAGTTAGAGACAGCCTCAGGGATTTAGTTAGCATAAGAGGCTTGACAATAGCTAAAGACAAGTTTAGGTTAAGATCTAGGGATAGTGTCAGGAAATGACCTAGGGATAGTGTCAAGACCATAGCTAATTAGAGCATCAGTGCCTAATTTAGGCCCAGTGTCAGGGCTTCAGGTAGGGACAGAGTCTTAGCCTGACTTAAGGAGAGCGACAGGGCCTGAGTGATGCCTAGAGTCAGGGCCTTAGCTACGGACAGCGTCAGGGCATGACATAGGATCAACATAAGGGTCTCTGTAAGATCAGCATTAGAGTTTAGTTAAAGACATTATCAGGACCTCTGTGAGGGACAGCCTCAGGGCCTCACTGAGGGACAGTGTCAGGGCTAACGATGGGAGAGTTTCAGGACCTTGGTAAGACATGGGTCAGGATATTAGCTCAGGATAATGTCAGGACTTTAGATATTGATGGTAGCAGCGCCTACGTTAGGGAAAGTTTCAAGGCGTTAGTTAGGAGTAGCGGGCCTCTGATAGGTCCATTGTCAGATCCTCAGTTAGCAATAGTGTTAGGGCCTTAGTTAGGGACAGTGTCAGGGCCGGATGTAGGGCGAGCATCTAGGCCTTCGTTCGGGACAGTTTCATGGTCTTGGGACTAAATTCAGTGCCTGAGGTAGGCACAGCCTAAGGGCTTCAGTTAGCATAAGAGGCAGGACATTAGCTTGTGGCCGTGTCAGTTTAACATCTAGGGATAGTGTCAGGAAATGACCTAAGGATAGTGTGAAGCCCTTTGTTACGGAGACTCTCAGGGCCTTATTCAGAACCAGTGTTAGGGCTTTAGGTAGGGACAGCATCAGAGCCTGACTTAGGGAGAGCGTTAGGGTCTGAGTGAGGCCTAGCATCAGACACTTAGTGGGGGACACTATCGGGGCATGACTTAGGAGCAGCATCAGGGCCTCTGTTGGATCAGCCTTAGTTAGGGTCTTAGTTAAAGACATGATCAGGGTCTGAGTTAGTCACAGCATCAAGGCCTGAGTTAGTTAGGGAAAGCTTCAGGGCCTCACTTAGGGACAGCGTCAGGGCTTACTTTGGGACAGTTTCAGGACCTTGGTAAGACATGGGTCAGGTTATTAGCTCCGGATAATGTCAGGACATTAGATGTTGATGGCAGCAGCCCTTAGTTAGAGACAGTGTCAGGCCCTGAGTTACGACTAGCATCAGAGTCTTTGTTAGATACAATGTACGGGACTGAATTAGGAGTAGAGTCAGGGCCTTAGTTAGTGACAGTGTCAGGGCCTGACTTAGGGAGAGCGACAGGGCCTGAGTGAGGCTTAGCATCAGGCCCTTAGCTGGGCACAGTGTCAGGGCATGACTTTGGAGCAGCATCAGCCTCTTTGCTGGATCAGCATTAAGGTCTTCGTTAGGTACATGATCAGGGCCTGAATTAGTCACAGCTTCAAGGCTTCAGTTCAGGAAAGCTTCAGGGCCTGAGTTAGGGACAGCCTCAGGTCTTCACTTAGGGACAGCGTCAGGGCTTACTTTGGGACAGTTTCAGGACCTTGGAAGGACCTAGGTCAGGATATTAGCTCAGAATAATGTCAGGACTTTTGATAGTGTTGGCAGCAAGGCCTTAGTTACAGACGGTTTCAGGGCCTGAGTTAGGCCTAGCATCAGAGACTTTTTTAGGTACCGTGTAAGGGACTGAGTTAGGAGTAGTGTCAGGGCCTTGCTTAGGGACAGTGTCAGGGTCTGATTTAGGTGTACTGTCTGAGACCTAGTTAGGGACAGTGCTAGGGCCTGAGTTAGGATTAGTGTCAAGGCCTTAGTTAGGACCAATTTCAGGGCCTTAGTTTGGACTAGCATCAGAGCCATTGTTAGGAATCGTATGAGGGCCTGAGTTAGGCATACTATCAGGGCCTTAGTTAGGGACAGTTTTAGGGCCTGAGTTAGGATTAGTGTCAAGGCCTTATATAGGACCAATTTTAGGGCTTTAGTTTGGACTAGCAACAAAGCCTTTGTTAGGTATCATGTCGGGGCCTCAGTTAGGTGTAGTGTCAGGGCCATTGTTAGGGACAGTATCAGGGCCTGACTTAGGAGAAGTTCAGGGCCTTAGCCAGGGAAAGTGTCAGGGCCTGAATTAGCAGTAGTGTCCAAAGTCCTTAGTGAGGAGAGTAAGGAGTAAGTCAGGACTCAGGCCCTGACACTGTTCTTAAATAAGGCCCTGACATTACCTGTAACACAGGTCGTGATCTGATTCCTATCATAGGCGCTGATGTTGGACTTAACTAAGGCCCTGACACTCTTCCTAACTAAAGCTGTGACACTATTCTTAACTCAGGCCCTGACACTGTCCCTAACAAAGCCTCTGACACTACTCCTAAATCAGGCACTGACACTGTCCCTAACTAAGGCCCTGACATACACCTAACTCAGGCCCTGACACTGTCTCTAACTAAGGCCCTGATACTACTCCAAACTCAGCACTGACACTGTCACTAACTAAGGCCCTGACACTATTCATAGCTCACGCCCTAACACAACTCCTAAATCATGCCCTGACAATGTCCCTAACTAAAGCCCTGACACTACTCCTATCTCAAGCAATGACACTGTCCCTAACTTAGGCCCTGACTCTACTCCTGACTCAGGCACTGACACTGGCCCTAACTTAGGCCGTGACGCTACTCCTAACTAAGCAACTGACACTGTCCCTAACTAAGGCCCGGACACTACTCCTTACTCAGGCACTGATAATGTCACTAACTAAGGCCGTGACACTACTCCCCAAATAGGCATGGAGACTGTCCCGAAATACGCCCTGACAGTACTCCCATCTCAGGCACTGACACTGTCCCTAACTAAGGCCCTGACACTACTCCCAAACTAGGCACTGACATTGTCCCTAACTAAGGCCTTGACATTACTCTCAACTCAGGCACTAACACTGTCCCTAACTAAGGACTTGTCACTACTCTTAACTCAGGCCCTGGCACAGTCCCTAACAAAGGCCTGCCACTACCCCCAACTCTGGCACTGAGAGTGTCCCTAACTACGGCCATCACACTACTCCTAACTCAGGCACTGATGCTGTCCCTAAGTAAGGCCCTGACACTACTCCCAATGCAGCACTGACGCTGTCCCTTACTAAGTGTCTGACACTACTCCCAACACAGGCATTGACACTGTCCCTAACTAAGGCCCTCACACTACTACTTACTTAGGCACTGACACGCTACCTAACTAAGGCCCTGAGACTACTTCTACCTCAGACCCTGACACTGTCCCTAACGAAGGGCCTGATACTACTCCCAACACAGGCACTGACACTCTCCCTAACTAAGGCCTTGACACTACTTTTAACTCATGCCCTGATGCTGTCCCCAAAAAAGACCCTGAGACTATTCCCAACTCAGGCACTGACACTCCCCCTAACTAAGACCCTGACACTACTCCCATTGCAGCCACTGACACTGTCCCTAATGCCCGGACACTAATTCCAACTCAGGCACTGAAACTGTCCCTAACTAGGCCCTGACACTACTCCCAACTCAAGCACTGACACTGTCCCTAACTAAGGCCCTGACATAACTCCCAACTCTGGCACTGACACTTTCTCTAACTAAGGCCCTGAAACTACTCCCAACTCAGGCACTGACCCTGTCCCTAACTAGGCCCTGACACTACTCCCAACTCAAGCACTGACACTGTCCCTAACTAAGGCCCTGACATAACTCCCAACTCCGGCACTGACACTTTCTCTAACTAAGGCCCTGAAACTACTCACAACTCAGGCCCTGACACTGTTCCTAACTACCGGTCTCAGACTACTCCTAACTTAGGCCCTGACACTATTCCTAACACAGTCACTGACACTGTCCCTAACTAAGGTCCTGAGACTATTCCTAACTCAGACACTGACACTGTCCATAACTTAGGCCATGTCACTACTCCCAACTCAGGCACTGACGCTGCTCCTAACTAAGGGTCTGACACTACTCCAAACGGAGACACTGACACTCTTCCAAATTAAGGCCTTGACACTACTCTTATCTCAGGCCCTGACACTGTCCATAATAAAGACCCTGACAAAAATCCCAACTTAGGCACTGACAATGTCCGTAACTAAGGCCCTGACACTATTTCCATCTCAGCCACTGACACTGTCCCTAACTATGGCCCTGACACTACTCCCAACGCAAGTACTGGTGCTGTCCCTAACTAAGGCACTGGCACTACTCCCAACTCGCCCTGGCGCTGTCCCTAACTAAGGCTCTGACACTACTCCCAATTCAGGCAATGACAGTGTCCCTAACTGAGGCAATGACACTACTCCCAACTCAAGCACTAAGGCTCTGGATCATTGTGATGACAAGCGCCATGGAGCATTGTGAGGACAAGGGCCATGGAGAATTGTGATGACGGGTCCTGGAGCATTGTGGCGACAAGGGCCATGGAGCATTTTGATTAAAGGGGTCATGGGGCATTGTGATGAAAGTGGTCATGGAGCACTGTGATTAAAGTGGTCATGGAACATTTTGATAAAAGTGGCCATGTAGCATTGTGATGAAAAGTGCTATGGAGCATTGGGATGACAGGGCTCATGGAGCATTGTGATGACAAATGCGTGGAGATTTGTGATGACGAGGACCATGGAGCGTTGAGATTATAAGGATCCTGCAGCATTGTGATGACAGGGGCCATGGAGCATTTTAATGACAAGGGACATGGAGCATTGTGATGACAGAAGTCATGGAGCATTGTGGTGACCAGCGGCATGGAGCATTGTGAAGAAAGGGGTACTGTAACATTGTGAAGAAAGGGTCAAGGAGCATTTTGATTACAAGGATCATGGAGCATTGTGATGACAAGGGTCATGGAGCATTGTGATGACAAGTGTCATGGAGACTTGTGATGACAGGGGCCATGGAGCTTTGTGATTTCACAGACATGTAGCATTTTAGACAAGGGTCATGGAGCATTGTGATGAAAGGGGTCATGGAGCATTGTGATGATAAGGGCATGGAGCATTGTGATGACAATGGCATGTAGCATTGCGATGACAAAGGTCATGGAGCATTGTGATGACAGGGGTTATGGAGCATTGTGATGACAAGGGCGTGGAGCATTGTGATGACAGTGATCATGGAACATTGGGACGATAAGGGCATCGAGCCGAGTTAGGGACAGTCTAGCGGCCTTGGGACTAAATTCAGTGCCTGAATTAGGCACAACATAAGGTCTTTAGTTAGCATAAGAGGTAGGACATTAGCTCGGGACAGGGTTAGGGTAAAGGCTTGGAATCGTGTCAGGAAATGACCTAAGGATAGTGTGAAGACCTTTGTTACTGAGACTCTCAGGGACTTATTCAGAAGCAGCGTTAGGGCTTCAGGTAGGCACAGCATCAGGGCCTGACTTAGGGAGAGCGACAGGGCCTGAGTGAGGCCTAATGTCAGGCCCTTAGCTGGGGACACTGTCAGGGAATGACTTAGGAGCAGCATCAGTGCCTTTATTGGATCAGCTTTAGGCTCTTAGTTAAAGACATGACCGGAGCCCAAGTTAGTCACAGCGTCAAGGCCTCAGTTAGGGAAAGCTTCAGGGTCTGAGTTACAGACAGCCTCAGGTCTTCACTTAAAGACAGCGACAGGGCTTTCTTAGGGACAGTGTCAGGACCTTGGTTAGAAATGAGTCAGGATATTAGCTCAGGAGAGTGTCAGGATTTTAGTTCTTGCTGGCAGCAGGGCCTATATTAAGGACAGATTCCGGGCCTTTGTTAGATTCAGTGTCATGGCCTTAGTTAGGAGTAGTCAGGGCCTTAGTTAGGGAGAGCATTAGGGTTTCAGTTAGCATAAGATGCAGGAGATTATCTCGGGACAGAGTCAGGTCCCAGGCCACAGATAGTGAAAGGAAATGACCAAGGGCTAACGAGAAGACCTAAGTTATTGAGAGCATCAGGGCCTTAGTTAGCAGCAGCATGAGTGCCTTTAATCAGGACCAGCGCCAGGGCTTGATGTACGGACAGCGTCAGAGCCTAACTAAGGTACAGCAACAGGGCCTAAGTGAGGCCTATCTTTAGGGCCTGAGTAAGGGACAGTATCAGGGCATGACTTAGGAGCAGCATAAAGGCCTCTGTAGGATCAGCATTAGGCTCTTCGTTAAAGCTATTATCAGGGCCTCCGTTAGGGATAGCCTCAAGGCCTCACTTAGGGACAGCGTCAGGGCTTACTTTGGGAAAGTTTCAGGACCTTGGTAAGACATGGGTCAGGCTATTAGCTCAGGGTAATATCAGGTGTTCAGATATTGACGGCAGCAGGGCCTTAGTTAGAGGCAGTGTCAGGGCCTAAGTTAGGACTAGCATCAGAGCCTTTGTTAGGTACAGTGTCAGTGACTGAGTTAGGTGTAGTGTCAGAGCCTTAGTTAGGGACAGTGTCAGGGCCTGCATTAGGACGAGCTTCCAGGCCTCAGTTAGGGACAGGTTCACGGCCTCGGACCTAAATTCAGGGCCTCATTTAGGGACAGAATCAGGGATTTAGCTAGCATAAGGGGATCTCCAGCTGAAAGCAACCTGAACACCACCACAAGCAGATGCAGAAGTGAACCATGCACGCTCCTATGAAGGAATATTCCACAACAGTTGAGTACATTTTGTTTAAAGTTAGTAACACTATAAAAATTATGTTTTGAAGAAAACTCTATTCAGAAGATGAAAGAATCTCGTTCTAAAGAATCCCTTTAGCTAATCTCGACATTAGCTAAAGAGAAGGTTAGGTTAAGGTCTAGGGAGAGTGTCAGGAAATGACCTAGGGATAGTGTCAAGACCTTAGTTACTTAGCACATCAGGACCTAATTTAGGAGCAGTGAGTGTCAGGGCTTCGGGTAGGAACAGCGTCAGAGCCTGACTTAGGGAGTGGGACAGGACCTGAGTGAGGCCTAGCGTCAGGGCCTTAGCTAGAGACAGTGTCAGGGCATGACTTAGGAGCAGCATAAGAGCCACGGTAGGATCAGCCTCAGGGGCTATGTTAAAGATATTATCAGGGCCTCTGTTAGGGACAGCCTCAAGGCCTCACTTCGAGACAGCATCAGGGCTTCCTTAGGGACAGTTTCAGGACCTTGGTAAGAGATGGGTCAAGAAATTAGCCCAGGATCGTGTCAGGACTTTAGATATTGACGCCAGCAGGGTCTTAGTTAGGGACAGTGTCAGGCCCTGAATTAGGACGAACATCGAGGCCTTAGGTACGGACAGGGTCACAGCCTCGAGAGTAATTTTAGGCCCTTAGTTAAGGACAGCAGCAGGGCTGTAGTTAGCATAAGAGGCACGACATTTGCTAGGGACAGGGTCAGGTTATGGTCTAGGGATAGTGTCAGGAAAGGACCTAAGCATAGTGTCAAAACCTTAGTTACTGAGAGTATCAGATCCTTATTTAGAACCAGTGTCAGGGCTTCGGGTAGGGACAGCATCAGAGCCTGACTTAGGGAGAGCGACAGGGCCTGAGTGAGGCCTAGCGTCAGGCCCTTAGCTGAGGACACTGTCAGGGCATGACTTAGGAACAGAATCAGCGCCTCTGTTGGATCAGCCTTAGCGTCTTTGTTACAGAGATGATCAGGGCCTGACTTAGTCATAGCTTCAAGGCCTCAGTTAGGGAAAGCTTCAGGGCCTGAGTTAGGGGCAGCCTCAGTTCTTAACACAGGGACAGCGACAGGGCTTTCTTAGGGACAGTGTCAGGACCTTGGTTAGAAATATGTCAGGATATTAACTCAGGCTAGTGTCCAGTTTTTAGTTATTGCTGACAGCAGGGCCTATATTAGGGGCAAATTCTGAGCCTTACTTAGAGACAGTGTTAGGGCCTGAGTTAGGACTAGCATCAGAGCCCTTGTAAAGTACAGTGTCAGGGCTTTAGTTAGGGACAGTGTCAGCGCCTCAGTTAGGATGAGCCTCCAACCTCAGTTAGGGACAGGTGGACGGCCTCGGGACTAATTTCAGGCTCTTAGTTAGAGACAGCCTCAGGGATTTAGTTAGCATAAGAGGCTTGACAATAGCTAAAGACAAGTTTAGGTTAAGATCTAGGGATAGTGTCAGGAAATGACCTAGGGATAGTGTCAAGACCATAGCTAATTAGAGCATCAGTGCCTAATTTAGGCCCAGTGTCAGGGCTTCAGGTAGGGACAGAGTCTTAGCCTGACTTAGGGAGAGCGACAGGGCCTGAGTGATGCCTAGAGTCAGGGCCTTAGCTACGGACAGCGTCAGGGCATGACATAGGATCAACATAAGGGTCTCTGTAAGATCAGCATTAGAGTTTAGTTAAAGACATTATCAGGACCTCTGTGAGGGACAGCCTCAGGGCCTCACTGAGGGACAGTGTCAGGGCTAACGATGGGAGAGTTTCAGGACCTTGGTAAGACATGGGTCAGGATATTAGCTCAGGATAATGTCAGGACTTTAGATATTGATGGTAGCAGCGCCTACGTTAGGGAAAGTTTCAAGGCGTTAGTTAGGAGTAGCGGGCCTCTGATAGGTCCATTGTCAGATCCTCAGTTAGCAATAGTGTTAGGGCCTTAGTTAGGGACAGTGTCAGGGCCGGATGTAGGGCGAGCATCTAGGCCTTCGTTCGGGACAGTTTCATGGTCTTGGGACTAAATTCAGTGCCTGAGGTAGGCACAGCCTAAGGGCTTCAGTTAGCATAAGAGGCAGGACATTAGCTTGTGGCCGTGTCAGTTTAACATCTAGGGATAGTGTCAGGAAATGACCTAAGGATAGTGTGAAGCCCTTTGTTACGGAGACTCTCAGGGCCTTATTCAGAACCAGTGTTAGGGCTTTAGGTAGGGACAGCATCAGAGCCTGACTTAGGGAGAGCGTTAGGGTCTGAGTGAGGCCTAGCATCAGACACTTAGTGGGGGACACTATCTGGGCATGACTTAGGAGCAGCATCAGGGCCTCTGTTGGATCAGCCTTAGTTAGGGTCTTAGTTAAAGACATGATCAGGGTCTGAGTTAGTCACAGCATCAAGGCCTGAGTTAGTTAGGGAAAGCTTCAGGGCCTCACTTAGGGACAGCGTCAGGGCTTACTTTGGGACAGTTTCAGGACCTTGGTAAGACATGGGTCAGGTTATTAGCTCCGGATAATGTCAGGACATTAGATGTTGATGGCAGCAGCCCTTAGTTAGAGACAGTGTCAGGCCCTGAGTTACGACTAGCATCAGAGTCTTTGTTAGATACAATGTACGGGACTGAATTAGGAGTAGAGTCAGGGCCTTAGTTAGTGACAGTGTCAGGGCCTGACTTAGGGAGAGCGACAGGGCCTGAGTGAGGCTTAGCATCAGGCCCTTAGCTGGGCACAGTGTCAGGGCATGACTTTGGAGCAGCATCAGCCTCTTTGCTGGATCAGCATTAAGGTCTTCGTTAGGTACATGATCAGGGCCTGAATTAGTCACAGCTTCAAGGCTTCAGTTCAGGAAAGCTTCAGGGCCTGAGTTAGGGACAGCCTCAGGTCTTCACTTAGGGACAGCGTCAGGGCTTACTTTGGGACAGTTTCAGGACCTTGGAAGGACCTAGGTCAGGATATTAGCTCAGAATAATGTCAGGACTTTTGATAGTGTTGGCAGCAAGGCCTTAGTTACAGACGGTTTCAGGGCCTGAGTTAGGCCTAGCATCAGAGACTTTTTTAGGTACCGTGTAAGGGACTGAGTTAGGAGTAGTGTCAGGGCCTTGCTTAGGGACAGTGTCAGGGTCTGATTTAGGTGTACTGTCTGAGACCTAGTTAGGGACAGTGCTAGGGCCTGAGTTAGGATTAGTGTCAAGGCCTTAGTTAGGACCAATTTCAGGGCCTTAGTTTGGACTAGCATCAGAGCCATTGTTAGGAATCGTATGAGGGCCTGAGTTAGGCATACTATCAGGGCCTTAGTTAGGGACAGTTTTAGGGCCTGAGTTAGGATTAGTGTCAAGGCCTTATATAGGACCAATTTTAGGGCTTTAGTTTGGACTAGCAACAAAGCCTTTGTTAGGTATCATGTCGGGGCCTCAGTTAGGTGTAGTGTCAGGGCCATTGTTAGGGACAGTATCAGGGCCTGACTTAGGAGAAGTTCAGGGCCTTAGCCAGGGAAAGTGTCAGGGCCTGAATTAGCAGTAGTGTCCAAAGTCCTTAGTGAGGAGAGTAAGGAGTAAGTCAGGACTCAGGCCCTGACACTGTTCTTAAATAAGGCCCTGACATTACCTGTAACACAGGTCGTGATCTGATTCCTATCATAGGCGCTGATGTTGGACTTAACTAAGGCCCTGACACTCTTCCTAACTAAAGCTGTGACACTATTCTTAACTCAGGCCCTGACACTGTCCCTAACAAAGCCTCTGACACTACTCCTAAATCAGGCACTGACACTGTCCGTAACTAAGGCCCTGACATACACCTAACTCAGGCCCTGACACTGTCTCTAACTAAGGCCCTGATACTACTCCAAACTCAGCACTGACACTGTCACTAACTAAGGCCCTGACACTATTCATAGCTCACGCCCTAACACAACTCCTAAATCATGCCCTGACAATGTCCCTAACTAAAGCCCTGACACT
The DNA here is from genome assembly GCF_965194825.1 of Balaenoptera physalus. Taxonomy (NCBI): domain Eukaryota; kingdom Metazoa; phylum Chordata; class Mammalia; order Artiodactyla; family Balaenopteridae; genus Balaenoptera; species Balaenoptera physalus. The sequence goes on along the minus strand of NW_028125314.1, from coordinate 157,779 downwards.
ACTCCTATCTCAAGCAATGACACTGTCCCTAACTTAGGCCCTGACTCTACTCCTGACTCAGGCACTGACACTGGCCCTAACTTAGGCCGTGACGCTACTCCTAAGTAAGCAACTGACACTGTCCCTAACTAAGGCCCGGACACTACTCCTTACTCAGGCACTGATAATGTCACTAACTAAGGCCGTGACACTACTCCCCAAATAGGCATGGAGACTGTCCCGAAATACGCCCTGACAGTACTCCCATCTCAGGCACTGACACTGTCCCTAACTAAGGCCCTGACACTACTCCCAAACTAGGCACTGACATTGTCCCTAACTAAGGCCTTGACATTACTCTCAACTCAGGCACTAACACTGTCCCTAACTAAGGACTTGTCACTACTCTTAACTCAGGCCCTGGCACAGTCCCTAACAAAGGCCTGCCACTACCCCCAACTCTGGCACTGAGAGTGTCCCTAACTACGGCCATCACACTACTCCTAACTCAGGCACTGATGCTGTCCCTAAGTAAGGCCCTGACACTACTCCCAATGCAGCACTGACGCTGTCCCTTACTAAGTGTCTGACACTACTCCCAACACAGGCATTGACACTGTCCCTAACTAAGGCCCTCACACTACTACTTACTTAGGCACTGACACGCTACCTAACTAAGGCCCTGAGACTACTTCTACCTCAGACCCTGACACTGTCCCTAACGAAGGGCCTGATACTACTCCCAACACAGGCACTGACACTCTCCCTAACTAAGGCCTTGACACTACTTTTAACTCATGCCCTGATGCTGTCCCCAAAAAAGACCCTGAGACTATTCCCAACTCAGGCACTGACACTCCCCCTAACTAAGACCCTGACACTACTCCCATTGCAGCCACTGACACTGTCCCTAATGCCCGGACACTAATTCCAACTCAGGCACTGAAACTGTCCCTAACTAGGCCCTGACACTACTCCCAACTCAAGCACTGACACTGTCCCTAACTAAGGCCCTGACATAACTCCCAACTCTGGCACTGACACTTTCTCTAACTAAGGCCCTGAAACTACTCCCAACTCAGGCACTGACCCTGTCCCTAACTAGGCCCTGACACTACTCCCAACTCAAGCACTGACACTGTCCCTAACTAAGGCCCTGACATAACTCCCAACTCCGGCACTGACACTTTCTCTAACTAAGGCCCTGAAACTACTCACAACTCAGGCCCTGACACTGTTCCTAACTACCGGTCTCAGACTACTCCTAACTTAGGCCCTGACACTATTCCTAACACAGTCACTGACACTGTCCCTAACTAAGGTCCTGAGACTATTCCTAACTCAGACACTGACACTGTCCATAACTTAGGCCATGTCACTACTCCCAACTCAGGCACTGACGCTGCTCCTAACTAAGGGTCTGACACTACTCCAAACGGAGACAGTGACACTCTTCCAAATTAAGGCCTTGACACTACTCTTATCTCAGGCCCTGACACTGTCCATAATAAAGACCCTGACAAAAATCCCAACTTAGGCACTGACAATGTCCGTAACTAAGGCCCTGACACTATTTCCATCTCAGCCACTGACACTGTCCCTAACTATGGCCCTGACACTACTCCCAACGCAAGTACTGGTGCTGTCCCTAACTAAGGCACTGGCACTACTCCCAACTCGCCCTGGCGCTGTCCCTAACTAAGGCTCTGACACTACTCCCAATTCAGGCAATGACAGTGTCCCTAACTGAGGCAATGACACTACTCCCAACTCAAGCACTAAGGCTCTGGATCATTGTGATGACAAGCGCCATGGAGCATTGTGAGGACAAGGGCCATGGAGAATTGTGATGACGGGTCCTGGAGCATTGTGGCGACAAGGGCCATGGAGCATTTTGATTAAAGGGGTCATGGGGCATTGTGATGAAAGTGGTCATGGAGCACTGTGATTAAAGTGGTCATGGAACATTTTGATAAAAGTGGCCATGTAGCATTGTGATGAAAAGTGCTATGGAGCATTGGGATGACAGGGCTCATGGAGCATTGTGATGACAAATGCGTGGAGATTTGTGATGACGAGGACCATGGAGCGTTGAGATTATAAGGATCCTGCAGCATTGTGATGACAGGGGCCATGGAGCATTTTAATGACAAGGGACATGGAACATTGTGATGACAGAAGTCATGGAGCATTGTGGTGACCAGTGGCATGGAGCATTGTGAAGAAAGGGGTACTGTAACATTGTGAAGAAAGGGTCAAGGAGCATTTTGATTACAAAGATCATGGAGCATTGTGATGACAAGGGTCATGGAGCATTGTGATGACAAGAGTCATGGAGACTTGTGATGACAGGGGGCATGGAGCTTTGTGATTTCACAGACATGTAGCATTTTAGACAAGGGTCATGGAGCATTGTGATGAAAGGGGTCATGGAGCATTGTGATGATAAGGGCATGGAGCATTTTGATGAAAATGGCATGTAGCATTGCGATGACAAAGGTCATGGAGCATTGTGATGACAGGGTTTATGGAGCACTGTGATGACAAGGGCGTGGAGCATTGTGATGACAGTGATCATGGAACATTGTGACGATAAGGGCATCGAGCCGAGTTAGGGACAGTCTAGCGGCCTTGGGACTAAATTCAGTGCCTGAATTAGGCACAGCATAAGGTCTTTAGTTAGCATAAGAGGTAGGACATTAGCTCGGGACAGGGTTAGGGTAAAGGCTTGGAATCGTGTCAGGAAATGACCTAAGGATAGTGTGAAGACCTTTGTTACTGAGACTCTCAGGGACTTATTCAGAAGCAGCGTTAGGGCTTCAGGTAGGCACAGCATCAGGGCCTGACTTAGGGAGAGCGACAGGGCCTGAGTGAGGCCTAATGTCAGGCCCTTAGCTGGGGACACTGTCAGGGAATGACTTAGGAGCAGCATCAGTGCCTTTGTTGGATCAGCTTTAGGCTCTTAGTTAAAGACATGACCGGAGCCCAAGGTAGTCACAGCGTCAAGGCCTCAGTTAGGGAAAGCTTCAGGGTCTGAGTTACAGACAGCCTCAGGTCTTCACTTAAAGACAGCGACAGGGCTTTCTTAGGGACAGTGTCAGGACCTTGGTTAGAAATGAGTCAGGATATTAGCTCAGGAGAGTGTCAGGATTTTAGTTCTTGCTGGCAGCAGGGCCTATATTAAGGACAGATTCCGGGCCTTTGTTAGATTCAGTGTCATGGCCTTAGTTAGGAGTAGTCAGGGCCTTAGTTAGGGAGAGCATTAGGGTTTCAGTTAGCATAAGATGCAGGAGATTATCTCGGGACAGAGTCAGGTCCCAGGCCACAGATAGTGAAAGGAAATGACCAAGGGCTAACGAGAAGACCTAAGTTATTGAGAGCATCAGGGCCTTAGTTAGCAGCAGCATGAGCGCCTCTAATCAGGACCAGCGCCAGGGCTTGATGTACGGACAGCGTCAGAGCCTAACTAAGGTACAGCAACAGGGCCTAAGTGAGGCCTATCTTTAGGGCCTGAGTAAGGGACAGTATCAGGGCATGACCTAGGAGCAGCATAAAGGCCTCTGTAGGATCAGCATTAGGCTCTTCGTTAAAGCTATTATCAGGGCTTCCGTTAGGGATAGCCTCAAGGCCTCACTTAGGGACAGCGTCAGGGCTTACTTTGGGAAATTTCAGGACCTTGGTAAGACATGGGTCAGGCTATTAGCTCAGGGTAATATCAGGTGTTCAGATATTGACGGCAGCAGGGCCTTAGTTAGAGGCAGTGTCAGGGCCTAAGTTAGGACTAGCATCAGAGCCTTTGTTAGGTACAGTGTCAGTGACTGAGTTAGGTGTAGTGTCAGAGCCTTAGTTAGGGACAGTGTCAGGGCCTGCAGTAGGACGAGCTTCCAGGCCTCAGTTAGGGACAGGTTCACGGCCTCGGACCTAAATTCAGGGCCTCATTTAGGGACAGAATCAGGGAATTAGCTAGCATAAGGGGATCTACAGCTGAAAGCAACCTGAACACCACCACAAGCAGATGCAGAAGTGAACCATGCACGCTCCTATGAAGGAATATTCCACAGCAGTTGAGTACATTTTGTTTAAAGTTAGTAACACTATAAAAATTATGTTTTGAAGAAAACTCTATTCAGAAGATGAAAGAATCTCGTTCTAAAGAATCCCTTTTGCTAATCTCGACATTAGCTAAAGAGAAGGTTAGGTTAAGGTCTAGGGAGAGTGTCAGGAAATGACCTAGGGATAGTGTCAAGACCTTAGTTACTTAGCACATCAGGACCTAATTTAGGAGCAGTGAGTGTCAGGGCTTCGGGTAGGAACAGCGTCAGAGCCTGACTTAGGGAGTGGGACAGGACCTGAGTGAGGCCTAGCGTCAGGGCCTTAGCTAGAGACAGTGTCAGGGCATGACTTAGGAGCAGCATAAGAGCCACGGTAGGATCAGCCTCAGGGGCTATGTTAAAGATATTATCAGGGCCTCTGTTAGGGACAGCCTCAAGGCCTCACTTCGAGACAGCATCAGGGCTTCCTTAGGGACAGTTTCAGGAGCTTGGTAAGAGATGGGTCAAGAAATTAGCTCAGGATCGTGTCAGGACTTTAGATATTGACGCCAGCAGGGTCTTAGTTAGGGACAGTGTCAGGCCCTGAATTAGGACGAACATCGAGGCCTTAGGTACGGACAGGGTCACAGCCTCGAGAGTAATTTTAGGCCCTTAGTTAAGGACAGCAGCAGGGCTGTAGTTAGCATAAGAGGCACGACATTTGCTAGGGACAGGGTCAGGTTATGGTCTAGGGATAGTGTCAGGAAAGGACCTAAGCATAGTGTCAAAACCTTAGTTACTGAGAGTATCAGATCCTTATTTAGAACCAGTGTCAGGGCTTCGGGTAGGGACAGCATCAGAGCCTGACTTAGGGAGAGCGACAGGGCCTGAGTGAGGCCTAGCGTCAGGCCCTTAGCTGAGGACACTGTCAGGGCATGACTTAGGAACAGAATCAGCGCCTCTGTTGGATCAGCCTTAGCGTCTTTGTTACAGAGATGATCAGGGCCTGACTTAGTCACAGCTTCAAGGCCTCAGTTAGGGAAAGCTTCAGGGCCTGAGTTAGGGGCAGCCTCAGTTCTTAACACAGGGACAGCGACAGGGCTTTCTTAGGGACAGTGTCAGGACCTTGGTTAGAAATATGTCAGGATATTAACTCAGGCTAGTGTCCAGTTTTTAGTTATTGCTGACAGCAGGGCCTATATTAGGGGCAAATTCTGAGCCTTACTTAGAGACAGTGTCAGGGCCTGAGTTAGGACTAGCATCAGAGCCCTTGTAAAGTACAGTGTCAGGGCTTTAGTTAGGGACAGTGTCAGCGCCTCAGTTAGGATGAGCCTCCAACCTCAGTTAGGGACAGGTGGACGGCCTCGGGACTAATTTCAGGCTCTTAGTTAGAGACAGCCTCAGGGATTTAGTTAGCATAAGAGGCTTGACAATAGCTAAAGACAAGTTTAGGTTAAGATCTAGGGATAGTGTCAGGAAATGACCTAGGGATAGTGTCAAGACCATAGCTAATTAGAACATCAGTGCCTAATTTAGGCCCAGTGTCAGGGCTTCAGGTAGGGACAGAGTCTTAGCCTGACTTAAGGAGAGCGACAGGGCCTGAGTGATGCCTAGAGTCAGGGCCTTAGCTACGGACAGCGTCAGGGCATGACATAGGATCAACATAAGGGTCTCTGTAAGATCAGCATTAGAGTTTAGTTAAAGACATTATCAGGACCTCTGTGAGGGACAGCCTCAGGGCCTCACTGAGGGACAGTGTCAGGGCTAACGATGGGAGAGTTTCAGGACCTTGGTAAGACATGGGTCAGGATATTAGCTCAGGATAATGTCAGGACTTTAGATATTGATGGTAGCAGCGCCTACGTTAGGGAAAGTTTCAAGGCGTTAGTTAGGAGTAGCGGGCCTCTGATAGGTCCATTGTCAGATCCTCAGTTAGCAATAGTGTTAGGGCCTTAGTTAGGGACAGTGTCAGGGCCGGATGTAGGGCGAGCATCTAGGCCTTCGTTCGGGACAGTTTCATGGTCTTGGGACTAAATTCAGTGCCTGAGGTAGGCACAGCCTAAGGGCTTCAGTTAGCATAAGAGGCAGGACATTAGCTTGTGGCCGTGTCAGTTTAACATCTAGGGATAGTGTCAGGAAATGACCTAAGGATAGTGTGAAGCCCTTTGTTACGGAGACTCTCAGGGCCTTATTCAGAACCAGTGTTAGGGCTTTAGGTAGGGACAGCATCAGAGCCTGACTTAGGGAGAGCGTTAGGGTCTGAGTGAGGCCTAGCATCAGACACTTAGTGGGGGACACTATCGGGGCATGACTTAGGAGCAGCATCAGGGCCTCTGTTGGATCAGCCTTAGTTAGGGTCTTAGTTAAAGACATGATCAGGGTCTGAGTTAGTCACAGCATCAAGGCCTGAGTTAGTTAGGGAAAGCTTCAGGGCCTCACTTAGGGACAGCGTCAGGGCTTACTTTGGGACAGTTTCAGGACCTTGGTAAGACATGGGTCAGGTTATTAGCTCCGGATAATGTCAGGACATTAGATGTTGATGGCAGCAGCCCTTAGTTAGAGACAGTGTCAGGCCCTGAGTTACGACTAGCATCAGAGTCTTTGTTAGATACAATGTACGGGACTGAATTAGGAGTAGAGTCAGGGCCTTAGTTAGTGACAGTGTCAGGGCCTGACTTAGGGAGAGCGACAGGGCCTGAGTGAGGCTTAGCATCAGGCCCTTAGCTGGGCACAGTGTCAGGGCATGACTTTGGAGCAGCATCAGCCTCTTTGCTGGATCAGCATTAAGGTCTTCGTTAGGTACATGATCAGGGCCTGAATTAGTCACAGCTTCAAGGCTTCAGTTCAGGAAAGCTTCAGGGCCTGAGTTAGGGACAGCCTCAGGTCTTCACTTAGGGACAGCGTCAGGGCTTACTTTGGGACAGTTTCAGGACCTTGGAAGGACCTAGGTCAGGATATTAGCTCAGAATAATGTCAGGACTTTTGATAGTGTTGGCAGCAAGGCCTTAGTTACAGACGGTTTCAGGGCCTGAGTTAGGCCTAGCATCAGAGACTTTTTTAGGTACCGTGTAAGGGACTGAGTTAGGAGTAGTGTCAGGGCCTTGCTTAGGGACAGTGTCAGGGTCTGATTTAGGTGTACTGTCTGAGACCTAGTTAGGGACAGTGCTAGGGCCTGAGTTAGGATTAGTGTCAAGGCCTTAGTTAGGACCAATTTCAGGGCCTTAGTTTGGACTAGCATCAGAGCCATTGTTAGGAATCGTATGAGGGCCTGAGTTAGGCATACTATCAGGGCCTTAGTTAGGGACAGTTTTAGGGCCTGAGTTAGGATTAGTGTCAAGGCCTTATATAGGACCAATTTTAGGGCTTTAGTTTGGACTAGCAACAAAGCCTTTGTTAGGTATCATGTCGGGGCCTCAGTTAGGTGTAGTGTCAGGGCCATTGTTAGGGACAGTATCAGGGCCTGACTTAGGAGAAGTTCAGGGCCTTAGCCAGGGAAAGTGTCAGGGCCTGAATTAGCAGTAGTGTCCAAAGTCCTTAGTGAGGAGAGTAAGGAGTAAGTCAGGACTCAGGCCCTGACACTGTTCTTAAATAAAGCCCTGACATTACCTGTAACACAGGTCGTGATCTGATTCCTATCATAGGCGCTGATGTTGGACTTAACTAAGGCCCTGACACTCTTCCTAACTAAAGCTGTGACACTATTCTTAACTCAGGCCCTGACACTGTCCCTAACAAAGCCTCTGACACTACTCCTAAATCAGGCACTGACACTGTCCCTAACTAAGGCCCTGACATACACCTAACTCAGGCCCTGACACTGTCTCTAACTAAGGCCCTGATACTACTCCAAACTCAGCACTGACACTGTCACTAACTAAGGCCCTGACACTATTCATAGCTCACGCCCTAACACAACTCCTAAATCATGCCCTGACAATGTCCCTAACTAAAGCCCTGACACTACTCCTATCTCAAGCAATGACACTGTCCCTAACTTAGGCCCTGACTCTACTCCTGACTCAGGCACTGACACTGGCCCTAACTTAGGCCGTGACGCTACTCCTAACTAAGCAACTGACACTGTCCCTAACTAAGGCCCGGACACTACTCCTTACTCAGGCACTGATAATGTCACTAACTAAGGCCGTGACACTACTCCCCAAATAGGCATGGAGACTGTCCCGAAATACGCCCTGACAGTACTCCCATCTCAGGCACTGACACTGTCCCTAACTAAGGCCCTGACACTACTCCCAAACTAGGCACTGACATTGTCCCTAACTAAGGCCTTGACATTACTCTCAACTCAGGCACTAACACTGTCCCTAACTAAGGACTTGTCACTACTCTTAACTCAGGCCCTGGCACAGTCCCTAACAAAGGCCTGCCACTACCCCCAACTCTGGCACTGAGAGTGTCCCTAACTACGGCCATCACACTACTCCTAACTCAGGCACTGATGCTGTCCCTAAGTAAGGCCCTGACACTACTCCCAATGCAGCACTGACGCTGTCCCTTACTAAGTGTCTGACACTACTCCCAACACAGGCATTGACACTGTCCCTAACTAAGGCCCTCACACTACTACTTACTTAGGGACTGACACGCTACCTAACTAAGGCCCTGAGACTACTTCTACCTCAGACCCTGACACTGTCCCTAACGAAGGGCCTGATACTACTCCCAACACAGGCACTGACACTCTCCCTAACTAAGGCCTTGACACTACTTTTAACTCATGCCCTGATGCTGTCCCCAAAAAAGACCCTGAGACTATTCCCAACTCAGGCACTGACACTCCCCCTAACTAAGACCCTGACACTACTCCCATTGCAGCCACTGACACTGTCCCTAATGCCCGGACACTAATTCCAACTCAGGCACTGAAACTGTCCCTAACTAGGCCCTGACACTACTCCCAACTCAAGCACTGACACTGTCCCTAACTAAGGCCCTGACATAACTCCCAACTCTGGCACTGACACTTTCTCTAACTAAGGCCCTGAAACTACTCCCAACTCAGGCACTGACCCTGTCCCTAACTAGGCCCTGACACTACTCCCAACTCAAGCACTGACACTGTCCCTAACTAAGGCCCTGACATAACTCCCAACTCCGGCACTGACACTTTCTCTAACTAAGGCCCTGAAACTACTCACAACTCAGGCCCTGACACTGTTCCTAACTACCGGTCTCAGACTACTCCTAACTTAGGCCCTGACACTATTCCTAACACAGTCACTGACACTGTCCCTAACTAAGGTCCTGAGACTATTCCTAACTCAGACACTGACACTGTCCATAACTTAGGCCATGTCACTACTCCCAACTCAGGCACTGACGCTGCTCCTAACTAAGGGTCTGACACTACTCCAAACGGAGACACTGACACTCTTCCAAATTAAGGCCTTGACACTACTCTTATCTCAGGCCCTGACACTGTCCATAATAAAGACCCTGACAAAAATCCCAACTTAGGCACTGACAATGTCCGTAACTAAGGCCCTGACACTATTTCCATCTCAGCCACTGACACTGTCCCTAACTATGGCCCTGACACTACTCCCAACGCAAGTACTGGTGCTGTCCCTAACTAAGGCACTGGCACTACTCCCAACTCGCCCTGGCGCTGTCCCTAACTAAGGCTCTGACACTACTCCCAATTCAGGCAATGACAGTGTCCCTAACTGAGGCAATGACACTACTCCCAACTCAAGCACTAAGGCTCTGGATCATTGTGATGACAAGCGCCATGGAGCATTGTGAGGACAAGGGCCATGGAGAATTGTGATGACGGGTCCTGGAGCATTGTGGCGACAAGGGCCATGGAGCATTTTGATTAAAGGGGTCATGGGGCATTGTGATGAAAGTGGTCATGGAGCACTGTGATTAAAGTGGTCATGGAACATTTTGATAAAAGTGGCCATGTAGCATTGTGATGAAAAGTGCTATGGAGCATTGGGATGACAGGGCTCATGGAGCATTGTGATGACAAATGCGTGGAGATTTGTGATGACGAGGACCATGGAGCGTTGAGATTATAAGGATCCTGCAGCATTGTGATGACAGGGGCCATGGAGCATTTTAATGACAAGGGACATGGAACATTGTGATGACAGAAGTCATGGAGCATTGTGGTGACCAGTGGCATGGAGCATTGTGAAGAAAGGGGTACTGTAACATTGTGAAGAAAGGGTCAAGGAGCATTTTGATTACAAAGATCATGGAGCATTGTGATGACAAGGGTCATGGAGCATTGTGATGACAAGAGTCATGGAGACTTGTGATGACAGGGGGCATGGAGCTTTGTGATTTCACAGACATGTAGCATTTTAGACAAGGGTCATGGAGCATTGTGATGAAAGGGGTCATGGAGCATTGTGATGATAAGGGCATGGAGCATTTTGATGAAAATGGCATGTAGCATTGCGATGACAAAGGTCATGGAGCATTGTGATGACAGGGTTTATGGAGCACTGTGATGACAAGGGCGTGGAGCATTGTGATGACAGTGATCATGGAACATTGTGACGATAAGGGCATCGAGCCGAGTTAGGGACAGTCTAGCGGCCTTGGGACTAAATTCAGTGCCTGAATTAGGCACAGCATAAGGTCTTTAGTTAGCATAAGAGGTAGGACATTAGCTCGGGACAGGGTTAGGGTAAAGGCTTGGAATCGTGTCAGGAAATGACCTAAGGATAGTGTGAAGACCTTTGTTACTGAGACTCTCAGGGACTTATTCAGAAGCAGCGTTAGGGCTTCAGGTAGGCACAGCATCAGGGCCTGACTTAGGGAGAGCGACAGGGCCTGAGTGAGGCCTAATGTCAGGCCCTTAGCTGGGGACACTGTCAGGGAATGACTTAGGAGCAGCATCAGTGCCTTTGTTGGATCAGCTTTAGGCTCTTAGTTAAAGACATGACCGGAGCCCAAGGTAGTCACAGCGTCAAGGCCTCAGTTAGGGAAAGCTTCAGGGTCTGAGTTACAGACAGCCTCAGGTCTTCACTTAAAGACAGCGACAGGGCTTTCTTAGGGACAGTGTCAGGACCTTGGTTAGAAATGAGTCAGGATATTAGCTCAGGAGAGTGTCAGGATTTTAGTTCTTGCTGGCAGCAGGGCCTATATTAAGGACAGATTCCGGGCCTTTGTTAGATTCAGTGTCATGGCCTTAGTTAGGAGTAGTCAGGGCCTTAGTTAGGGAGAGCATTAGGGTTTCAGTTAGCATAAGATGCAGGAGATTATCTCGGGACAGAGTCAGGTCCCAGGCCACAGATAGTGAAAGGAAATGACCAAGGGCTAACGAGAAGACCTAAGTTATTGAGAGCATCAGGGCCTTAGTTAGCAGCAGCATGAGCGCCTCTAATCAGGACCAGCGCCAGGGCTTGATGTACGGACAGCGTCAGAGCCTAACTAAGGTACAGCAACAGGGCCTAAGTGAGGCCTATCTTTAGGGCCTGAGTAAGGGACAGTATCAGGGCATGACCTAGGAGCAGCATAAAGGCCTCTGTAGGATCAGCATTAGGCTCTTCGTTAAAGCTATTATCAGGGCTTCCGTTAGGGATAGCCTCAAGGCCTCACTTAGGGACAGCGTCAGGGCTTACTTTGGGAAATTTCAGGACCTTGGTAAGACATGGGTCAGGCTATTAGCTCAGGGTAATATCAGGTGTTCAGATATTGACGGCAGCAGGGCCTTAGTTAGAGGCAGTGTCAGGGCCTAAGTTAGGACTAGCATCAGAGCCTTTGTTAGGTACAGTGTCAGTGACTGAGTTAGGTGTAGTGTCAGAGCCTTAGTTAGGGACAGTGTCAGGGCCTGCAGTAGGACGAGCTTCCAGGCCTCAGTTAGGGACAGGTTCACGGCCTCGGACCTAAATTCAGGGCCTCATTTAGGGACAGAATCAGGGAATTAGCTAGCATAAGGGGATCTACAGCTGAAAGCAACCTGAACACCACCACAAGCAGATGCAGAAGTGAACCATGCACGCTCCTATGAAGGAATATTCCACAGCAGTTGAGTACATTTTGTTTAAAGTTAGTAACACTATAAAAATTATGTTTTGAAGAAAACTCTATTCAGAAGATGAAAGAATCTCGTTCTAAAGAATCCCTTTTGCTAATCTCGACATTAGCTAAAGAGAAGGTTAGGTTAAGGTCTAGGGAGAGTGTCAGGAAATGACCTAGGGATAGTGTCAAGACCTTAGTTACTTAGCACATCAGGACCTAATTTAGGAGCAGTGAGTGTCAGGGCTTCGGGTAGGAACAGCGTCAGAGCCTGACTTAGGGAGTGGGACAGGACCTGAGTGAGGCCTAGCGTCAGGGCCTTAGCTAGAGACAGTGTCAGGGCATGACTTAGGAGCAGCATAAGAGCCACGGTAGGATCAGCCTCAGGGGCTATGTTAAAGATATTATCAGGGCCTCTGTTAGGGACAGCCTCAAGGCCTCACTTCGAGACAGCATCAGGGCTTCCTTAGGGACAGTTTCAGGACCTTGGTAAGAGATGGGTCAAGAAATTAGCTCAGGATCGTGTCAGGACTTTAGATATTGACGCCAGCAGGGTCTTAGTTAGGGACAGTGTCAGGCCCTGAATTAGGACGAACATCGAGGCCTTAGGTACGGACAGGGTCACAGCCTCGAGAGTAATTTTAGGCCCTTAGTTAAGGACAGCAGCAGGGCTGTAGTTAGCATAAGAGGCACGACATTTGCTAGGGACAGGGTCAGGTTATGGTCTAGGGATAGTGTCAGGAAAGGACCTAAGCATAGTGTCAAAACCTTAGTTACTGAGAGTATCAGATCCTTATTTAGAACCAGTGTCAGGGCTTCGGGTAGGGACAGCATCAGAGCCTGACTTAGGGAGAGCGACAGGGCCTGAGTGAGGCCTAGCGTCAGGCCCTTAGCTGAGGACACTGTCAGGGCATGACTTAGGAACAGAATCAGCGCCTCTGTTGGATCAGCCTTAGCGTCTTTGTTACAGAGATGATCAGGGCCTGACTTAGTCACAGCTTCAAGGCCTCAGTTAGGGAAAGCTTCAGGGCCTGAGTTAGGGGCAGCCTCAGTTCTTAACACAGGGACAGCGACAGGGCTTTCTTAGGGACAGTGTCAGGACCTTGGTTAGAAATATGTCAGGATATTAACTCAGGCTAGTGTCCAGTTTTTAGTTATTGCTGACAGCAGGGCCTATATTAGGGGCAAATTCTGAGCCTTACTTAGAGACAGTGTCAGGGCCTGAGTTAGGACTAGCATCAGAGCCCTTGTAAAGTACAGTGTCAGGGCTTTAGTTAGGGACAGTGTCAGCGCCTCAGTTAGGATGAGCCTCCAACCTCAGTTAGGGACAGGTGGACGGCCTCGGGACTAATTTCAGGCTCTTAGTTAGAGACAGCCTCAGGGATTTAGTTAGCATAAGAGGCTTGACAATAGCTAAAGACAAGTTTAGGTTAAGATCTAGGGATAGTGTCAGGAAATGACCTAGGGATAGTGTCAAGACCATAGCTAATTAGAACATCAGTGCCTAATTTAGGCCCAGTGTCAGGGCTTCAGGTAGGGACAGAGTCTTAGCCTGACTTAAGGAGAGCGACAGGGCCTGAGTGATGCCTAGAGTCAGGGCCTTAGCTACGGACAGCGTCAGGGCATGACATAGGATCAACATAAGGGTCTCTGTAAGATCAGCATTAGAGTTTAGTTAAAGACATTATCAGGACCTCTGTGAGGGACAGCCTCAGGGCCTCACTGAGGGACAGTGTCAGGGCTAACGATGGGAGAGTTTCAGGACCTTGGTAAGACATGGGTCAGGATATTAGCTCAGGATAATGTCAGGACTTTAGATATTGATGGTAGCAGCGCCTACGTTAGGGAAAGTTTCAAGGCGTTAGTTAGGAGTAGCGGGCCTCTGATAGGTCCATTGTCAGATCCTCAGTTAGCAATAGTGTTAGGGCCTTAGTTAGGGACAGTGTCAGGGCCGGATGTAGGGCGAGCATCTAGGCCTTCGTTCGGGACAGTTTCATGGTCTTGGGACTAAATTCAGTGCCTGAGGTAGGCACAGCCTAAGGGCTTCAGTTAGCATAAGAGGCAGGACATTAGCTTGTGGCCGTGTCAGTTTAACATCTAGGGATAGTGTCAGGAAATGACCTAAGGATAGTGTGAAGCCCTTTGTTACGGAGACTCTCAGGGCCTTATTCAGAACCAGTGTTAGGGCTTTAGGTAGGGACAGCATCAGAGCCTGACTTAGGGAGAGCGTTAGGGTCTGAGTGAGGCCTAGCATCAGACACTTAGTGGGGGACACTATCGGGGCATGACTTAGGAGCAGCATCAGGGCCTCTGTTGGATCAGCCTTAGTTAGGGTCTTAGTTAAAGACATGATCAGGGTCTGAGTTAGTCACAGCATCAAGGCCTGAGTTAGTTAGGGAAAGCTTCAGGGCCTCACTTAGGGACAGCGTCAGGGCTTACTTTGGGACAGTTTCAGGACCTTGGTAAGACATGGGTCAGGTTATTAGCTCCGGATAATGTCAGGACATTAGATGTTGATGGCAGCAGCCCTTAGTTAGAGACAGTGTCAGGCCCTGAGTTACGACTAGCATCAGAGTCTTTGTTAGATACAATGTACGGGACTGAATTAGGAGTAGAGTCAGGGCCTTAGTTAGTGACAGTGTCAGGGCCTGACTTAGGGAGAGCGACAGGGCCTGAGTGAGGCTTAGCATCAGGCCCTTAGCTGGGCACAGTGTCAGGGCATGACTTTGGAGCAGCATCAGCCTCTTTGCTGGATCAGCATTAAGGTCTTCGTTAGGTACATGATCAGGGCCTGAATTAGTCACAGCTTCAAGGCTTCAGTTCAGGAAAGCTTCAGGGCCTGAGTTAGGGACAGCCTCAGGTCTTCACTTAGGGACAGCGTCAGGGCTTACTTTGGGACAGTTTCAGGACCTTGGAAGGACCTAGGTCAGGATATTAGCTCAGAATAATGTCAGGACTTTTGATAGTGTTGGCAGCAAGGCCTTAGTTACAGACGGTTTCAGGGCCTGAGTTAGGCCTAGCATCAGAGACTTTTTTAGGTACCGTGTAAGGGACTGAGTTAGGAGTAGTGTCAGGGCCTTGCTTAGGGACAGTGTCAGGGTCTGATTTAGGTGTACTGTCTGAGACCTAGTTAGGGACAGTGCTAGGGCCTGAGTTAGGATTAGTGTCAAGGCCTTAGTTAGGACCAATTTCAGGGCCTTAGTTTGGACTAGCATCAGAGCCATTGTTAGGAATCGTATGAGGGCCTGAGTTAGGCATACTATCAGGGCCTTAGTTAGGGACAGTTTTAGGGCCTGAGTTAGGATTAGTGTCAAGGCCTTATATAGGACCAATTTTAGGGCTTTAGTTTGGACTAGCAACAAAGCCTTTGTTAGGTATCATGTCGGGGCCTCAGTTAGGTGTAGTGTCAGGGCCATTGTTAGGGACAGTATCAGGGCCTGACTTAGGAGAAGTTCAGGGCCTTAGCCAGGGAAAGTGTCAGGGCCTGAATTAGCAGTAGTGTCCAAAGTCCTTAGTGAGGAGAGTAAGGAGTAAGTCAGGACTCAGGCCCTGACACTGTTCTTAAATAAAGCCCTGACATTACCTGTAACACAGGTCGTGATCTGATTCCTATCATAGGCGCTGATGTTGGACTTAACTAAGGCCCTGACACTCTTCCTAACTAAAGCTGTGACACTATTCTTAACTCAGGCCCTGACACTGTCCCTAACAAAGCCTCTGACACTACTCCTAAATCAGGCACTGACACTGTCCCTAACTAAGGCCCTGACATACACCTAACTCAGGCCCTGACACTGTCTCTAACTAAGGCCCTGATACTACTCCAAACTCAGCACTGACACTGTCACTAACTAAGGCCCTGACACTATTCATAGCTCACGCCCTAACACAACTCCTAAATCATGCCCTGACAATGTCCCTAACTAAAGCCCTGACACTACTCCTATCTCAAGCAATGACACTGTCCCTAACTTAGGCCCTGACTCTACTCCTGACTCAGGCACTGACACTGGCCCTAACTTAGGCCGTGACGCTACTCCTAACTAAGCAACTGACACTGTCCCTAACTAAGGCCCGGACACTACTCCTTACTCAGGCACTGATAATGTCACTAACTAAGGCCGTGACACTACTCCCCAAATAGGCATGGAGACTGTCCCGAAATACGCCCTGACAGTACTCCCATCTCAGGCACTGACACTGTCCCTAACTAAGGCCCTGACACTACTCCCAAACTAGGCACTGACATTGTCCCTAACTAAGGCCTTGACATTACTCTCAACTCAGGCACTAACACTGTCCCTAACTAAGGACTTGTCACTACTCTTAACTCAGGCCCTGGCACAGTCCCTAACAAAGGCCTGCCACTACCCCCAACTCTGGCACTGAGAGTGTCCCTAACTACGGCCATCACACTACTCCTAACTCAGGCACTGATGCTGTCCCTAAGTAAGGCCCTGACACTACTCCCAATGCAGCACTGACGCTGTCCCTTACTAAGTGTCTGACACTACTCCCAACACAGGCATTGACACTGTCCCTAACTAAGGCCCTCACACTACTACTTACTTAGGCACTGACACGCTACCTAACTAAGGCCCTGAGACTACTTCTACCTCAGACCCTGACACTGTCCCTAACGAAGGGCCTGATACTACTCCCAACACAGGCACTGACACTCTCCCTAACTAAGGCCTTGACACTACTTTTAACTCATGCCCTGATGCTGTCCCCAAAAAAGACCCTGAGACTATTCCCAACTCAGGCACTGACACTCCCCCTAACTAAGACCCTGACACTACTCCCATTGCAGCCACTGACACTGTCCCTAATGCCCGGACACTAATTCCAACTCAGGCACTGAAACTGTCCCTAACTAGGCCCTGACACTACTCCCAACTCAAGCACTGACACTGTCCCTAACTAAGGCCCTGACATAACTCCCAACTCTGGCACTGACACTTTCTCTAACTAAGGCCCTGAAACTACTCCCAACTCAGGCACTGACCCTGTCCCTAACTAGGCCCTGACACTACTCCCAACTCAAGCACTGACACTGTCCCTAACTAAGGCCCTGACATAACTCCCAACTCCGGCACTGACACTTTCTCTAACTAAGGCCCTGAAACTACTCACAACTCAGGCCCTGACACTGTTCCTAACTACCGGTCTCAGACTACTCCTAACTTAGGCCCTGACACTATTCCTAACACAGTCACTGACACTGTCCCTAACTAAGGTCCTGAGACTATTCCTAACTCAGACACTGACACTGTCCATAACTTAGGCCATGTCACTACTCCCAACTCAGGCACTGACGCTGCTCCTAACTAAGGGTCTGACACTACTCCAAACGGAGACACTGACACTCTTCCAAATTAAGGCCTTGACACTACTCTTATCTCAGGCCCTGACACTGTCCATAATAAAGACCCTGACAAAAATCCCAACTTAGGCACTGACAATGTCCGTAACTAAGGCCCTGACACTATTTCCATCTCAGCCACTGACACTGTCCCTAACTATGGCCCTGACACTACTCCCAACGCAAGTACTGGTGCTGTCCCTAACTAAGGCACTGGCACTACTCCCAACTCGCCCTGGCGCTGTCCCTAACTAAGGCTCTGACACTACTCCCAATTCAGGCAATGACAGTGTCCCTAACTGAGGCAATGACACTACTCCCAACTCAAGCACTAAGGCTCTGGATCATTGTGATGACAAGCGCCATGGAGCATTGTGAGGACAAGGGCCATGGAGAATTGTGATGACGGGTCCTGGAGCATTGTGGCGACAAGGGCCATGGAGCATTTTGATTAAAGGGGTCATGGGGCATTGTGATGAAAGTGGTCATGGAGCACTGTGATTAAAGTGGTCATGGAACATTTTGATAAAAGTGGCCATGTAGCATTGTGATGAAAAGTGCTATGGAGCATTGGGATGACAGGGCTCATGGAGCATTGTGATGACAAATGCGTGGAGATTTGTGATGACGAGGACCATGGAGCGTTGAGATTATAAGGATCCTGCAGCATTGTGATGACAGGGGCCATGGAGCATTTTAATGACAAGGGACATGGAACATTGTGATGACAGAAGTCATGGAGCATTGTGGTGACCAGTGGCATGGAGCATTGTGAAGAAAGGGGTACTGTAACATTGTGAAGAAAGGGTCAAGGAGCATTTTGATTACAAAGATCATGGAGCATTGTGATGACAAGGGTCATGGAGCATTGTGATGACAAGAGTCATGGAGACTTGTGATGACAGGGGGCATGGAGCTTTGTGATTTCACAGACATGTAGCATTTTAGACAAGGGTCATGGAGCATTGTGATGAAAGGGGTCATGGAGCATTGTGATGATAAGGGCATGGAGCATTTTGATGAAAATGGCATGTAGCATTGCGATGACAAAGGTCATGGAGCATTGTGATGACAGGGTTTATGGAGCACTGTGATGACAAGGGCGTGGAGCATTGTGATGACAGTGATCATGGAACATTGTGACGATAAGGGCATCGAGCCGAGTTAGGGACAGTCTAGCGGCCTTGGGACTAAATTCAGTGCCTGAATTAGGCACAGCATAAGGTCTTTAGTTAGCATAAGAGGTAGGACATTAGCTCGGGACAGGGTTAGGGTAAAGGCTTGGAATCGTGTCAGGAAATGACCTAAGGATAGTGTGAAGACCTTTGTTACTGAGACTCTCAGGGACTTATTCAGAAGCAGCGTTAGGGCTTCAGGTAGGCACAGCATCAGGGCCTGACTTAGGGAGAGCGACAGGGCCTGAGTGAGGCCTAATGTCAGGCCCTTAGCTGGGGACACTGTCAGGGAATGACTTAGGAGCAGCATCAGTGCCTTTGTTGGATCAGCTTTAGGCTCTTAGTTAAAGACATGACCGGAGCCCAAGGTAGTCACAGCGTCAAGGCCTCAGTTAGGGAAAGCTTCAGGGTCTGAGTTACAGACAGCCTCAGGTCTTCACTTAAAGACAGCGACAGGGCTTTCTTAGGGACAGTGTCAGGACCTTGGTTAGAAATGAGTCAGGATATTAGCTCAGGAGAGTGTCAGGATTTTAGTTCTTGCTGGCAGCAGGGCCTATATTAAGGACAGATTCCGGGCCTTTGTTAGATTCAGTGTCATGGCCTTAGTTAGGAGTAGTCAGGGCCTTAGTTAGGGAGAGCATTAGGGTTTCAGTTAGCATAAGATGCAGGAGATTATCTCGGGACAGAGTCAGGTCCCAGGCCACAGATAGTGAAAGGAAATGACCAAGGGCTAACGAGAAGACCTAAGTTATTGAGAGCATCAGGGCCTTAGTTAGCAGCAGCATGAGCGCCTCTAATCAGGACCAGCGCCAGGGCTTGATGTACGGACAGCGTCAGAGCCTAACTAAGGTACAGCAACAGGGCCTAAGTGAGGCCTATCTTTAGGGCCTGAGTAAGGGACAGTATCAGGGCATGACCTAGGAGCAGCATAAAGGCCTCTGTAGGATCAGCATTAGGCTCTTCGTTAAAGCTATTATCAGGGCTTCCGTTAGGGATAGCCTCAAGGCCTCACTTAGGGACAGCGTCAGGGCTTACTTTGGGAAATTTCAGGACCTTGGTAAGACATGGGTCAGGCTATTAGCTCAGGGTAATATCAGGTGTTCAGATATTGACGGCAGCAGGGCCTTAGTTAGAGGCAGTGTCAGGGCCTAAGTTAGGACTAGCATCAGAGCCTTTGTTAGGTACAGTGTCAGTGACTGAGTTAGGTGTAGTGTCAGAGCCTTAGTTAGGGACAGTGTCAGGGCCTGCAGTAGGACGAGCTTCCAGGCCTCAGTTAGGGACAGGTTCACGGCCTCGGACCTAAATTCAGGGCCTCATTTAGGGACAGAATCAGGGAATTAGCTAGCATAAGGGGATCTACAGCTGAAAGCAACCTGAACACCACCACAAGCAGATGCAGAAGTGAACCATGCACGCTCCTATGAAGGAATATTCCACAGCAGTTGAGTACATTTTGTTTAAAGTTAGTAACACTATAAAAATTATGTTTTGAAGAAAACTCTATTCAGAAGATGAAAGAATCTCGTTCTAAAGAATCCCTTTTGCTAATCTCGACATTAGCTAAAGAGAAGGTTAGGTTAAGGTCTAGGGAGAGTGTCAGGAAATGACCTAGGGATAGTGTCAAGACCTTAGTTACTTAGCACATCAGGACCTAATTTAGGAGCAGTGAGTGTCAGGGCTTCGGGTAGGAACAGCGTCAGAGCCTGACTTAGGGAGTGGGACAGGACCTGAGTGAGGCCTAGCGTCAGGGCCTTAGCTAGAGACAGTGTCAGGGCATGACTTAGGAGCAGCATAAGAGCCACGGTAGGATCAGCCTCAGGGGCTATGTTAAAGATATTATCAGGGCCTCTGTTAGGGACAGCCTCAAGGCCTCACTTCGAGACAGCATCAGGGCTTCCTTAGGGACAGTTTCAGGAGCTTGGTAAGAGATGGGTCAAGAAATTAGCTCAGGATCGTGTCAGGACTTTAGATATTGACGCCAGCAGGGTCTTAGTTAGGGACAGTGTCAGGCCCTGAATTAGGACGAACATCGAGGCCTTAGGTACGGACAGGGTCACAGCCTCGAGAGTAATTTTAGGCCCTTAGTTAAGGACAGCAGCAGGGCTGTAGTTAGCATAAGAGGCACGACATTTGCTAGGGACAGGGTCAGGTTATGGTCTAGGGATAGTGTCAGGAAAGGACCTAAGCATAGTGTCAAAACCTTAGTTACTGAGAGTATCAGATCCTTATTTAGAACCAGTGTCAGGGCTTCGGGTAGGGACAGCATCAGAGCCTGACTTAGGGAGAGCGACAGGGCCTGAGTGAGGCCTAGCGTCAGGCCCTTAGCTGAGGACACTGTCAGGGCATGACTTAGGAACAGAATCAGCGCCTCTGTTGGATCAGCCTTAGCGTCTTTGTTACAGAGATGATCAGGGCCTGACTTAGTCACAGCTTCAAGGCCTCAGTTAGGGAAAGCTTCAGGGCCTGAGTTAGGGGCAGCCTCAGTTCTTAACACAGGGACAGCGACAGGGCTTTCTTAGGGACAGTGTCAGGACCTTGGTTAGAAATATGTCAGGATATTAACTCAGGCTAGTGTCCAGTTTTTAGTTATTGCTGACAGCAGGGCCTATATTAGGGGCAAATTCTGAGCCTTACTTAGAGACAGTGTCAGGGCCTGAGTTAGGACTAGCATCAGAGCCCTTGTAAAGTACAGTGTCAGGGCTTTAGTTAGGGACAGTGTCAGCGCCTCAGTTAGGATGAGCCTCCAACCTCAGTTAGGGACAGGTGGACGGCCTCGGGACTAATTTCAGGCTCTTAGTTAGAGACAGCCTCAGGGATTTAGTTAGCATAAGAGGCTTGACAATAGCTAAAGACAAGTTTAGGTTAAGATCTAGGGATAGTGTCAGGAAATGACCTAGGGATAGTGTCAAGACCATAGCTAATTAGAACATCAGTGCCTAATTTAGGCCCAGTGTCAGGGCTTCAGGTAGGGACAGAGTCTTAGCCTGACTTAAGGAGAGCGACAGGGCCTGAGTGATGCCTAGAGTCAGGGCCTTAGCTACGGACAGCGTCAGGGCATGACATAGGATCAACATAAGGGTCTCTGTAAGATCAGCATTAGAGTTTAGTTAAAGACATTATCAGGACCTCTGTGAGGGACAGCCTCAGGGCCTCACTGAGGGACAGTGTCAGGGCTAACGATGGGAGAGTTTCAGGACCTTGGTAAGACATGGGTCAGGATATTAGCTCAGGATAATGTCAGGACTTTAGATATTGATGGTAGCAGCGCCTACGTTAGGGAAAGTTTCAAGGCGTTAGTTAGGAGTAGCGGGCCTCTGATAGGTCCATTGTCAGATCCTCAGTTAGCAATAGTGTTAGGGCCTTAGTTAGGGACAGTGTCAGGGCCGGATGTAGGGCGAGCATCTAGGCCTTCGTTCGGGACAGTTTCATGGTCTTGGGACTAAATTCAGTGCCTGAGGTAGGCACAGCCTAAGGGCTTCAGTTAGCATAAGAGGCAGGACATTAGCTTGTGGCCGTGTCAGTTTAACATCTAGGGATAGTGTCAGGAAATGACCTAAGGATAGTGTGAAGCCCTTTGTTACGGAGACTCTCAGGGCCTTATTCAGAACCAGTGTTAGGGCTTTAGGTAGGGACAGCATCAGAGCCTGACTTAGGGAGAGCGTTAGGGTCTGAGTGAGGCCTAGCATCAGACACTTAGTGGGGGACACTATCGGGGCATGACTTAGGAGCAGCATCAGGGCCTCTGTTGGATCAGCCTTAGTTAGGGTCTTAGTTAAAGACATGATCAGGGTCTGAGTTAGTCACAGCATCAAGGCCTGAGTTAGTTAGGGAAAGCTTCAGGGCCTCACTTAGGGACAGCGTCAGGGCTTACTTTGGGACAGTTTCAGGACCTTGGTAAGACATGGGTCAGGTTATTAGCTCCGGATAATGTCAGGACATTAGATGTTGATGGCAGCAGCCCTTAGTTAGAGACAGTGTCAGGCCCTGAGTTACGACTAGCATCAGAGTCTTTGTTAGATACAATGTACGGGACTGAATTAGGAGTAGAGTCAGGGCCTTAGTTAGTGACAGTGTCAGGGCCTGACTTAGGGAGAGCGACAGGGCCTGAGTGAGGCTTAGCATCAGGCCCTTAGCTGGGCACAGTGTCAGGGCATGACTTTGGAGCAGCATCAGCCTCTTTGCTGGATCAGCATTAAGGTCTTCGTTAGGTACATGATCAGGGCCTGAATTAGTCACAGCTTCAAGGCTTCAGTTCAGGAAAGCTTCAGGGCCTGAGTTAGGGACAGCCTCAGGTCTTCACTTAGGGACAGCGTCAGGGCTTACTTTGGGACAGTTTCAGGACCTTGGAAGGACCTAGGTCAGGATATTAGCTCAGAATAATGTCAGGACTTTTGATAGTGTTGGCAGCAAGGCCTTAGTTACAGACGGTTTCAGGGCCTGAGTTAGGCCTAGCATCAGAGACTTTTTTAGGTACCGTGTAAGGGACTGAGTTAGGAGTAGTGTCAGGGCCTTGCTTAGGGACAGTGTCAGGGTCTGATTTAGGTGTACTGTCTGAGACCTAGTTAGGGACAGTGCTAGGGCCTGAGTTAGGATTAGTGTCAAGGCCTTAGTTAGGACCAATTTCAGGGCCTTAGTTTGGACTAGCATCAGAGCCATTGTTAGGAATCGTATGAGGGCCTGAGTTAGGCATACTATCAGGGCCTTAGTTAGGGACAGTTTTAGGGCCTGAGTTAGGATTAGTGTCAAGGCCTTATATAGGACCAATTTTAGGGCTTTAGTTTGGACTAGCAACAAAGCCTTTGTTAGGTATCATGTCGGGGCCTCAGTTAGGTGTAGTGTCAGGGCCATTGTTAGGGACAGTATCAGGGCCTGACTTAGGAGAAGTTCAGGGCCTTAGCCAGGGAAAGTGTCAGGGCCTGAATTAGCAGTAGTGTCCAAAGTCCTTAGTGAGGAGAGTAAGGAGTAAGTCAGGACTCAGGCCCTGACACTGTTCTTAAATAAAGCCCTGACATTACCTGTAACACAGGTCGTGATCTGATTCCTATCATAGGCGCTGATGTTGGACTTAACTAAGGCCCTGACACTCTTCCTAACTAAAGCTGTGACACTATTCTTAACTCAGGCCCTGACACTGTCCCTAACAAAGCCTCTGACACTACTCCTAAATCAGGCACTGACACTGTCCCTAACTAAGGCCCTGACATACACCTAACTCAGGCCCTGACACTGTCTCTAACTAAGGCCCTGATACTACTCCAAACTCAGCACTGACACTGTCACTAACTAAGGCCCTGACACTATTCATAGCTCACGCCCTAACACAACTCCTAAATCATGCCCTGACAATGTCCCTAACTAAAGCCCTGACACTACTCCTATCTCAAGCAATGACACTGTCCCTAACTTAGGCCCTGACTCTACTCCTGACTCAGGCACTGACACTGGCCCTAACTTAGGCCGTGACGCTACTCCTAAGTAAGCAACTGACACTGTCCCTAACTAAGGCCCGGACACTACTCCTTACTCAGGCACTGATAATGTCACTAACTAAGGCCGTGACACTACTCCCCAAATAGGCATGGAGACTGTCCCGAAATACGCCCTGACAGTACTCCCATCTCAGGCACTGACACTGTCCCTAACTAAGGCCCTGACACTACTCCCAAACTAGGCACTGACATTGTCCCTAACTAAGGCCTTGACATTACTCTCAACTCAGGCACTAACACTGTCCCTAACTAAGGACTTGTCACTACTCTTAACTCAGGCCCTGGCACAGTCCCTAACAAAGGCCTGCCACTACCCCCAACTCTGGCACTGAGAGTGTCCCTAACTACGGCCATCACACTACTCCTAACTCAGGCACTGATGCTGTCCCTAAGTAAGGCCCTGACACTACTCCCAATGCAGCACTGACGCTGTCCCTTACTAAGTGTCTGACACTACTCCCAACACAGGCATTGACACTGTCCCTAACTAAGGCCCTCACACTACTACTTACTTAGGCACTGACACGCTACCTAACTAAGGCCCTGAGACTACTTCTACCTCAGACCCTGACACTGTCCCTAACGAAGGGCCTGATACTACTCCCAACACAGGCACTGACACTCTCCCTAACTAAGGCCTTGACACTACTTTTAACTCATGCCCTGATGCTGTCCCCAAAAAAGACCCTGAGACTATTCCCAACTCAGGCACTGACACTCCCCCTAACTAAGACCCTGACACTACTCCCATTGCAGCCACTGACACTGTCCCTAATGCCCGGACACTAATTCCAACTCAGGCACTGAAACTGTCCCTAACTAGGCCCTGACACTACTCCCAACTCAAGCACTGACACTGTCCCTAACTAAGGCCCTGACATAACTCCCAACTCTGGCACTGACACTTTCTCTAACTAAGGCCCTGAAACTACTCCCAACTCAGGCACTGACCCTGTCCCTAACTAGGCCCTGACACTACTCCCAACTCAAGCACTGACACTGTCCCTAACTAAGGCCCTGACATAACTCCCAACTCCGGCACTGACACTTTCTCTAACTAAGGCCCTGAAACTACTCACAACTCAGGCCCTGACACTGTTCCTAACTACCGGTCTCAGACTACTCCTAACTTAGGCCCTGACACTATTCCTAACACAGTCACTGACACTGTCCCTAACTAAGGTCCTGAGACTATTCCTAACTCAGACACTGACACTGTCCATAACTTAGGCCATGTCACTACTCCCAACTCAGGCACTGACGCTGCTCCTAACTAAGGGTCTGACACTACTCCAAACGGAGACAGTGACACTCTTCCAAATTAAGGCCTTGACACTACTCTTATCTCAGGCCCTGACACTGTCCATAATAAAGACCCTGACAAAAATCCCAACTTAGGCACTGACAATGTCCGTAACTAAGGCCCTGACACTATTTCCATCTCAGCCACTGACACTGTCCCTAACTATGGCCCTGACACTACTCCCAACGCAAGTACTGGTGCTGTCCCTAACTAAGGCACTGGCACTACTCCCAACTCGCCCTGGCGCTGTCCCTAACTAAGGCTCTGACACTACTCCCAATTCAGGCAATGACAGTGTCCCTAACTGAGGCAATGACACTACTCCCAACTCAAGCACTAAGGCTCTGGATCATTGTGATGACAAGCGCCATGGAGCATTGTGAGGACAAGGGCCATGGAGAATTGTGATGACGGGTCCTGGAGCATTGTGGCGACAAGGGCCATGGAGCATTTTGATTAAAGGGGTCATGGGGCATTGTGATGAAAGTGGTCATGGAGCACTGTGATTAAAGTGGTCATGGAACATTTTGATAAAAGTGGCCATGTAGCATTGTGATGAAAAGTGCTATGGAGCATTGGGATGACAGGGCTCATGGAGCATTGTGATGACAAATGCGTGGAGATTTGTGATGACGAGGACCATGGAGCGTTGAGATTATAAGGATCCTGCAGCATTGTGATGACAGGGGCCATGGAGCATTTTAATGACAAGGGACATGGAACATTGTGATGACAGAAGTCATGGAGCATTGTGGTGACCAGTGGCATGGAGCATTGTGAAGAAAGGGGTACTGTAACATTGTGAAGAAAGGGTCAAGGAGCATTTTGATTACAAAGATCATGGAG
Organism: Balaenoptera physalus; assembly: GCF_965194825.1. Lineage (NCBI taxonomy): Eukaryota > Metazoa > Chordata > Mammalia > Artiodactyla > Balaenopteridae > Balaenoptera > Balaenoptera physalus. The sequence goes on along the minus strand of NW_028125314.1, from coordinate 131,596 downwards.
CATTGTGATGACAAGGGTCATGGAGCATTGTGATGACAAGAGTCATGGAGACTTGTGATGACAGGGGGCATGGAGCTTTGTGATTTCACAGACATGTAGCATTTTAGACAAGGGTCATGGAGCATTGTGATGAAAGGGGTCATGGAGCATTGTGATGATAAGGGCATGGAGCATTTTGATGAAAATGGCATGTAGCATTGCGATGACAAAGGTCATGGAGCATTGTGATGACAGGGTTTATGGAGCACTGTGATGACAAGGGCGTGGAGCATTGTGATGACAGTGATCATGGAACATTGTGACGATAAGGGCATCGAGCCGAGTTAGGGACAGTCTAGCGGCCTTGGGACTAAATTCAGTGCCTGAATTAGGCACAGCATAAGGTCTTTAGTTAGCATAAGAGGTAGGACATTAGCTCGGGACAGGGTTAGGGTAAAGGCTTGGAATCGTGTCAGGAAATGACCTAAGGATAGTGTGAAGACCTTTGTTACTGAGACTCTCAGGGACTTATTCAGAAGCAGCGTTAGGGCTTCAGGTAGGCACAGCATCAGGGCCTGACTTAGGGAGAGCGACAGGGCCTGAGTGAGGCCTAATGTCAGGCCCTTAGCTGGGGACACTGTCAGGGAATGACTTAGGAGCAGCATCAGTGCCTTTGTTGGATCAGCTTTAGGCTCTTAGTTAAAGACATGACCGGAGCCCAAGGTAGTCACAGCGTCAAGGCCTCAGTTAGGGAAAGCTTCAGGGTCTGAGTTACAGACAGCCTCAGGTCTTCACTTAAAGACAGCGACAGGGCTTTCTTAGGGACAGTGTCAGGACCTTGGTTAGAAATGAGTCAGGATATTAGCTCAGGAGAGTGTCAGGATTTTAGTTCTTGCTGGCAGCAGGGCCTATATTAAGGACAGATTCCGGGCCTTTGTTAGATTCAGTGTCATGGCCTTAGTTAGGAGTAGTCAGGGCCTTAGTTAGGGAGAGCATTAGGGTTTCAGTTAGCATAAGATGCAGGAGATTATCTCGGGACAGAGTCAGGTCCCAGGCCACAGATAGTGAAAGGAAATGACCAAGGGCTAACGAGAAGACCTAAGTTATTGAGAGCATCAGGGCCTTAGTTAGCAGCAGCATGAGCGCCTCTAATCAGGACCAGCGCCAGGGCTTGATGTACGGACAGCGTCAGAGCCTAACTAAGGTACAGCAACAGGGCCTAAGTGAGGCCTATCTTTAGGGCCTGAGTAAGGGACAGTATCAGGGCATGACCTAGGAGCAGCATAAAGGCCTCTGTAGGATCAGCATTAGGCTCTTCGTTAAAGCTATTATCAGGGCTTCCGTTAGGGATAGCCTCAAGGCCTCACTTAGGGACAGCGTCAGGGCTTACTTTGGGAAATTTCAGGACCTTGGTAAGACATGGGTCAGGCTATTAGCTCAGGGTAATATCAGGTGTTCAGATATTGACGGCAGCAGGGCCTTAGTTAGAGGCAGTGTCAGGGCCTAAGTTAGGACTAGCATCAGAGCCTTTGTTAGGTACAGTGTCAGTGACTGAGTTAGGTGTAGTGTCAGAGCCTTAGTTAGGGACAGTGTCAGGGCCTGCAGTAGGACGAGCTTCCAGGCCTCAGTTAGGGACAGGTTCACGGCCTCGGACCTAAATTCAGGGCCTCATTTAGGGACAGAATCAGGGAATTAGCTAGCATAAGGGGATCTACAGCTGAAAGCAACCTGAACACCACCACAAGCAGATGCAGAAGTGAACCATGCACGCTCCTATGAAGGAATATTCCACAGCAGTTGAGTACATTTTGTTTAAAGTTAGTAACACTATAAAAATTATGTTTTGAAGAAAACTCTATTCAGAAGATGAAAGAATCTCGTTCTAAAGAATCCCTTTTGCTAATCTCGACATTAGCTAAAGAGAAGGTTAGGTTAAGGTCTAGGGAGAGTGTCAGGAAATGACCTAGGGATAGTGTCAAGACCTTAGTTACTTAGCACATCAGGACCTAATTTAGGAGCAGTGAGTGTCAGGGCTTCGGGTAGGAACAGCGTCAGAGCCTGACTTAGGGAGTGGGACAGGACCTGAGTGAGGCCTAGCGTCAGGGCCTTAGCTAGAGACAGTGTCAGGGCATGACTTAGGAGCAGCATAAGAGCCACGGTAGGATCAGCCTCAGGGGCTATGTTAAAGATATTATCAGGGCCTCTGTTAGGGACAGCCTCAAGGCCTCACTTCGAGACAGCATCAGGGCTTCCTTAGGGACAGTTTCAGGACCTTGGTAAGAGATGGGTCAAGAAATTAGCTCAGGATCGTGTCAGGACTTTAGATATTGACGCCAGCAGGGTCTTAGTTAGGGACAGTGTCAGGCCCTGAATTAGGACGAACATCGAGGCCTTAGGTACGGACAGGGTCACAGCCTCGAGAGTAATTTTAGGCCCTTAGTTAAGGACAGCAGCAGGGCTGTAGTTAGCATAAGAGGCACGACATTTGCTAGGGACAGGGTCAGGTTATGGTCTAGGGATAGTGTCAGGAAAGGACCTAAGCATAGTGTCAAAACCTTAGTTACTGAGAGTATCAGATCCTTATTTAGAACCAGTGTCAGGGCTTCGGGTAGGGACAGCATCAGAGCCTGACTTAGGGAGAGCGACAGGGCCTGAGTGAGGCCTAGCGTCAGGCCCTTAGCTGAGGACACTGTCAGGGCATGACTTAGGAACAGAATCAGCGCCTCTGTTGGATCAGCCTTAGCGTCTTTGTTACAGAGATGATCAGGGCCTGACTTAGTCACAGCTTCAAGGCCTCAGTTAGGGAAAGCTTCAGGGCCTGAGTTAGGGGCAGCCTCAGTTCTTAACACAGGGACAGCGACAGGGCTTTCTTAGGGACAGTGTCAGGACCTTGGTTAGAAATATGTCAGGATATTAACTCAGGCTAGTGTCCAGTTTTTAGTTATTGCTGACAGCAGGGCCTATATTAGGGGCAAATTCTGAGCCTTACTTAGAGACAGTGTCAGGGCCTGAGTTAGGACTAGCATCAGAGCCCTTGTAAAGTACAGTGTCAGGGCTTTAGTTAGGGACAGTGTCAGCGCCTCAGTTAGGATGAGCCTCCAACCTCAGTTAGGGACAGGTGGACGGCCTCGGGACTAATTTCAGGCTCTTAGTTAGAGACAGCCTCAGGGATTTAGTTAGCATAAGAGGCTTGACAATAGCTAAAGACAAGTTTAGGTTAAGATCTAGGGATAGTGTCAGGAAATGACCTAGGGATAGTGTCAAGACCATAGCTAATTAGAACATCAGTGCCTAATTTAGGCCCAGTGTCAGGGCTTCAGGTAGGGACAGAGTCTTAGCCTGACTTAAGGAGAGCGACAGGGCCTGAGTGATGCCTAGAGTCAGGGCCTTAGCTACGGACAGCGTCAGGGCATGACATAGGATCAACATAAGGGTCTCTGTAAGATCAGCATTAGAGTTTAGTTAAAGACATTATCAGGACCTCTGTGAGGGACAGCCTCAGGGCCTCACTGAGGGACAGTGTCAGGGCTAACGATGGGAGAGTTTCAGGACCTTGGTAAGACATGGGTCAGGATATTAGCTCAGGATAATGTCAGGACTTTAGATATTGATGGTAGCAGCGCCTACGTTAGGGAAAGTTTCAAGGCGTTAGTTAGGAGTAGCGGGCCTCTGATAGGTCCATTGTCAGATCCTCAGTTAGCAATAGTGTTAGGGCCTTAGTTAGGGACAGTGTCAGGGCCGGATGTAGGGCGAGCATCTAGGCCTTCGTTCGGGACAGTTTCATGGTCTTGGGACTAAATTCAGTGCCTGAGGTAGGCACAGCCTAAGGGCTTCAGTTAGCATAAGAGGCAGGACATTAGCTTGTGGCCGTGTCAGTTTAACATCTAGGGATAGTGTCAGGAAATGACCTAAGGATAGTGTGAAGCCCTTTGTTACGGAGACTCTCAGGGCCTTATTCAGAACCAGTGTTAGGGCTTTAGGTAGGGACAGCATCAGAGCCTGACTTAGGGAGAGCGTTAGGGTCTGAGTGAGGCCTAGCATCAGACACTTAGTGGGGGACACTATCGGGGCATGACTTAGGAGCAGCATCAGGGCCTCTGTTGGATCAGCCTTAGTTAGGGTCTTAGTTAAAGACATGATCAGGGTCTGAGTTAGTCACAGCATCAAGGCCTGAGTTAGTTAGGGAAAGCTTCAGGGCCTCACTTAGGGACAGCGTCAGGGCTTACTTTGGGACAGTTTCAGGACCTTGGTAAGACATGGGTCAGGTTATTAGCTCCGGATAATGTCAGGACATTAGATGTTGATGGCAGCAGCCCTTAGTTAGAGACAGTGTCAGGCCCTGAGTTACGACTAGCATCAGAGTCTTTGTTAGATACAATGTACGGGACTGAATTAGGAGTAGAGTCAGGGCCTTAGTTAGTGACAGTGTCAGGGCCTGACTTAGGGAGAGCGACAGGGCCTGAGTGAGGCTTAGCATCAGGCCCTTAGCTGGGCACAGTGTCAGGGCATGACTTTGGAGCAGCATCAGCCTCTTTGCTGGATCAGCATTAAGGTCTTCGTTAGGTACATGATCAGGGCCTGAATTAGTCACAGCTTCAAGGCTTCAGTTCAGGAAAGCTTCAGGGCCTGAGTTAGGGACAGCCTCAGGTCTTCACTTAGGGACAGCGTCAGGGCTTACTTTGGGACAGTTTCAGGACCTTGGAAGGACCTAGGTCAGGATATTAGCTCAGAATAATGTCAGGACTTTTGATAGTGTTGGCAGCAAGGCCTTAGTTACAGACGGTTTCAGGGCCTGAGTTAGGCCTAGCATCAGAGACTTTTTTAGGTACCGTGTAAGGGACTGAGTTAGGAGTAGTGTCAGGGCCTTGCTTAGGGACAGTGTCAGGGTCTGATTTAGGTGTACTGTCTGAGACCTAGTTAGGGACAGTGCTAGGGCCTGAGTTAGGATTAGTGTCAAGGCCTTAGTTAGGACCAATTTCAGGGCCTTAGTTTGGACTAGCATCAGAGCCATTGTTAGGAATCGTATGAGGGCCTGAGTTAGGCATACTATCAGGGCCTTAGTTAGGGACAGTTTTAGGGCCTGAGTTAGGATTAGTGTCAAGGCCTTATATAGGACCAATTTTAGGGCTTTAGTTTGGACTAGCAACAAAGCCTTTGTTAGGTATCATGTCGGGGCCTCAGTTAGGTGTAGTGTCAGGGCCATTGTTAGGGACAGTATCAGGGCCTGACTTAGGAGAAGTTCAGGGCCTTAGCCAGGGAAAGTGTCAGGGCCTGAATTAGCAGTAGTGTCCAAAGTCCTTAGTGAGGAGAGTAAGGAGTAAGTCAGGACTCAGGCCCTGACACTGTTCTTAAATAAAGCCCTGACATTACCTGTAACACAGGTCGTGATCTGATTCCTATCATAGGCGCTGATGTTGGACTTAACTAAGGCCCTGACACTCTTCCTAACTAAAGCTGTGACACTATTCTTAACTCAGGCCCTGACACTGTCCCTAACAAAGCCTCTGACACTACTCCTAAATCAGGCACTGACACTGTCCCTAACTAAGGCCCTGACATACACCTAACTCAGGCCCTGACACTGTCTCTAACTAAGGCCCTGATACTACTCCAAACTCAGCACTGACACTGTCACTAACTAAGGCCCTGACACTATTCATAGCTCACGCCCTAACACAACTCCTAAATCATGCCCTGACAATGTCCCTAACTAAAGCCCTGACACTACTCCTATCTCAAGCAATGACACTGTCCCTAACTTAGGCCCTGACTCTACTCCTGACTCAGGCACTGACACTGGCCCTAACTTAGGCCGTGACGCTACTCCTAACTAAGCAACTGACACTGTCCCTAACTAAGGCCCGGACACTACTCCTTACTCAGGCACTGATAATGTCACTAACTAAGGCCGTGACACTACTCCCCAAATAGGCATGGAGACTGTCCCGAAATACGCCCTGACAGTACTCCCATCTCAGGCACTGACACTGTCCCTAACTAAGGCCCTGACACTACTCCCAAACTAGGCACTGACATTGTCCCTAACTAAGGCCTTGACATTACTCTCAACTCAGGCACTAACACTGTCCCTAACTAAGGACTTGTCACTACTCTTAACTCAGGCCCTGGCACAGTCCCTAACAAAGGCCTGCCACTACCCCCAACTCTGGCACTGAGAGTGTCCCTAACTACGGCCATCACACTACTCCTAACTCAGGCACTGATGCTGTCCCTAAGTAAGGCCCTGACACTACTCCCAATGCAGCACTGACGCTGTCCCTTACTAAGTGTCTGACACTACTCCCAACACAGGCATTGACACTGTCCCTAACTAAGGCCCTCACACTACTACTTACTTAGGCACTGACACGCTACCTAACTAAGGCCCTGAGACTACTTCTACCTCAGACCCTGACACTGTCCCTAACGAAGGGCCTGATACTACTCCCAACACAGGCACTGACACTCTCCCTAACTAAGGCCTTGACACTACTTTTAACTCATGCCCTGATGCTGTCCCCAAAAAAGACCCTGAGACTATTCCCAACTCAGGCACTGACACTCCCCCTAACTAAGACCCTGACACTACTCCCATTGCAGCCACTGACACTGTCCCTAATGCCCGGACACTAATTCCAACTCAGGCACTGAAACTGTCCCTAACTAGGCCCTGACACTACTCCCAACTCAAGCACTGACACTGTCCCTAACTAAGGCCCTGACATAACTCCCAACTCTGGCACTGACACTTTCTCTAACTAAGGCCCTGAAACTACTCCCAACTCAGGCACTGACCCTGTCCCTAACTAGGCCCTGACACTACTCCCAACTCAAGCACTGACACTGTCCCTAACTAAGGCCCTGACATAACTCCCAACTCCGGCACTGACACTTTCTCTAACTAAGGCCCTGAAACTACTCACAACTCAGGCCCTGACACTGTTCCTAACTACCGGTCTCAGACTACTCCTAACTTAGGCCCTGACACTATTCCTAACACAGTCACTGACACTGTCCCTAACTAAGGTCCTGAGACTATTCCTAACTCAGACACTGACACTGTCCATAACTTAGGCCATGTCACTACTCCCAACTCAGGCACTGACGCTGCTCCTAACTAAGGGTCTGACACTACTCCAAACGGAGACACTGACACTCTTCCAAATTAAGGCCTTGACACTACTCTTATCTCAGGCCCTGACACTGTCCATAATAAAGACCCTGACAAAAATCCCAACTTAGGCACTGACAATGTCCGTAACTAAGGCCCTGACACTATTTCCATCTCAGCCACTGACACTGTCCCTAACTATGGCCCTGACACTACTCCCAACGCAAGTACTGGTGCTGTCCCTAACTAAGGCACTGGCACTACTCCCAACTCGCCCTGGCGCTGTCCCTAACTAAGGCTCTGACACTACTCCCAATTCAGGCAATGACAGTGTCCCTAACTGAGGCAATGACACTACTCCCAACTCAAGCACTAAGGCTCTGGATCATTGTGATGACAAGCGCCATGGAGCATTGTGAGGACAAGGGCCATGGAGAATTGTGATGACGGGTCCTGGAGCATTGTGGCGACAAGGGCCATGGAGCATTTTGATTAAAGGGGTCATGGGGCATTGTGATGAAAGTGGTCATGGAGCACTGTGATTAAAGTGGTCATGGAACATTTTGATAAAAGTGGCCATGTAGCATTGTGATGAAAAGTGCTATGGAGCATTGGGATGACAGGGCTCATGGAGCATTGTGATGACAAATGCGTGGAGATTTGTGATGACGAGGACCATGGAGCGTTGAGATTATAAGGATCCTGCAGCATTGTGATGACAGGGGCCATGGAGCATTTTAATGACAAGGGACATGGAACATTGTGATGACAGAAGTCATGGAGCATTGTGGTGACCAGTGGCATGGAGCATTGTGAAGAAAGGGGTACTGTAACATTGTGAAGAAAGGGTCAAGGAGCATTTTGATTACAAAGATCATGGAGCATTGTGATGACAAGGGTCATGGAGCATTGTGATGACAAGAGTCATGGAGACTTGTGATGACAGGGGGCATGGAGCTTTGTGATTTCACAGACATGTAGCATTTTAGACAAGGGTCATGGAGCATTGTGATGAAAGGGGTCATGGAGCATTGTGATGATAAGGGCATGGAGCATTTTGATGAAAATGGCATGTAGCATTGCGATGACAAAGGTCATGGAGCATTGTGATGACAGGGTTTATGGAGCACTGTGATGACAAGGGCGTGGAGCATTGTGATGACAGTGATCATGGAACATTGTGACGATAAGGGCATCGAGCCGAGTTAGGGACAGTCTAGCGGCCTTGGGACTAAATTCAGTGCCTGAATTAGGCACAGCATAAGGTCTTTAGTTAGCATAAGAGGTAGGACATTAGCTCGGGACAGGGTTAGGGTAAAGGCTTGGAATCGTGTCAGGAAATGACCTAAGGATAGTGTGAAGACCTTTGTTACTGAGACTCTCAGGGACTTATTCAGAAGCAGCGTTAGGGCTTCAGGTAGGCACAGCATCAGGGCCTGACTTAGGGAGAGCGACAGGGCCTGAGTGAGGCCTAATGTCAGGCCCTTAGCTGGGGACACTGTCAGGGAATGACTTAGGAGCAGCATCAGTGCCTTTGTTGGATCAGCTTTAGGCTCTTAGTTAAAGACATGACCGGAGCCCAAGGTAGTCACAGCGTCAAGGCCTCAGTTAGGGAAAGCTTCAGGGTCTGAGTTACAGACAGCCTCAGGTCTTCACTTAAAGACAGCGACAGGGCTTTCTTAGGGACAGTGTCAGGACCTTGGTTAGAAATGAGTCAGGATATTAGCTCAGGAGAGTGTCAGGATTTTAGTTCTTGCTGGCAGCAGGGCCTATATTAAGGACAGATTCCGGGCCTTTGTTAGATTCAGTGTCATGGCCTTAGTTAGGAGTAGTCAGGGCCTTAGTTAGGGAGAGCATTAGGGTTTCAGTTAGCATAAGATGCAGGAGATTATCTCGGGACAGAGTCAGGTCCCAGGCCACAGATAGTGAAAGGAAATGACCAAGGGCTAACGAGAAGACCTAAGTTATTGAGAGCATCAGGGCCTTAGTTAGCAGCAGCATGAGCGCCTCTAATCAGGACCAGCGCCAGGGCTTGATGTACGGACAGCGTCAGAGCCTAACTAAGGTACAGCAACAGGGCCTAAGTGAGGCCTATCTTTAGGGCCTGAGTAAGGGACAGTATCAGGGCATGACCTAGGAGCAGCATAAAGGCCTCTGTAGGATCAGCATTAGGCTCTTCGTTAAAGCTATTATCAGGGCTTCCGTTAGGGATAGCCTCAAGGCCTCACTTAGGGACAGCGTCAGGGCTTACTTTGGGAAATTTCAGGACCTTGGTAAGACATGGGTCAGGCTATTAGCTCAGGGTAATATCAGGTGTTCAGATATTGACGGCAGCAGGGCCTTAGTTAGAGGCAGTGTCAGGGCCTAAGTTAGGACTAGCATCAGAGCCTTTGTTAGGTACAGTGTCAGTGACTGAGTTAGGTGTAGTGTCAGAGCCTTAGTTAGGGACAGTGTCAGGGCCTGCAGTAGGACGAGCTTCCAGGCCTCAGTTAGGGACAGGTTCACGGCCTCGGACCTAAATTCAGGGCCTCATTTAGGGACAGAATCAGGGAATTAGCTAGCATAAGGGGATCTACAGCTGAAAGCAACCTGAACACCACCACAAGCAGATGCAGAAGTGAACCATGCACGCTCCTATGAAGGAATATTCCACAGCAGTTGAGTACATTTTGTTTAAAGTTAGTAACACTATAAAAATTATGTTTTGAAGAAAACTCTATTCAGAAGATGAAAGAATCTCGTTCTAAAGAATCCCTTTTGCTAATCTCGACATTAGCTAAAGAGAAGGTTAGGTTAAGGTCTAGGGAGAGTGTCAGGAAATGACCTAGGGATAGTGTCAAGACCTTAGTTACTTAGCACATCAGGACCTAATTTAGGAGCAGTGAGTGTCAGGGCTTCGGGTAGGAACAGCGTCAGAGCCTGACTTAGGGAGTGGGACAGGACCTGAGTGAGGCCTAGCGTCAGGGCCTTAGCTAGAGACAGTGTCAGGGCATGACTTAGGAGCAGCATAAGAGCCACGGTAGGATCAGCCTCAGGGGCTATGTTAAAGATATTATCAGGGCCTCTGTTAGGGACAGCCTCAAGGCCTCACTTCGAGACAGCATCAGGGCTTCCTTAGGGACAGTTTCAGGACCTTGGTAAGAGATGGGTCAAGAAATTAGCTCAGGATCGTGTCAGGACTTTAGATATTGACGCCAGCAGGGTCTTAGTTAGGGACAGTGTCAGGCCCTGAATTAGGACGAACATCGAGGCCTTAGGTACGGACAGGGTCACAGCCTCGAGAGTAATTTTAGGCCCTTAGTTAAGGACAGCAGCAGGGCTGTAGTTAGCATAAGAGGCACGACATTTGCTAGGGACAGGGTCAGGTTATGGTCTAGGGATAGTGTCAGGAAAGGACCTAAGCATAGTGTCAAAACCTTAGTTACTGAGAGTATCAGATCCTTATTTAGAACCAGTGTCAGGGCTTCGGGTAGGGACAGCATCAGAGCCTGACTTAGGGAGAGCGACAGGGCCTGAGTGAGGCCTAGCGTCAGGCCCTTAGCTGAGGACACTGTCAGGGCATGACTTAGGAACAGAATCAGCGCCTCTGTTGGATCAGCCTTAGCGTCTTTGTTACAGAGATGATCAGGGCCTGACTTAGTCACAGCTTCAAGGCCTCAGTTAGGGAAAGCTTCAGGGCCTGAGTTAGGGGCAGCCTCAGTTCTTAACACAGGGACAGCGACAGGGCTTTCTTAGGGACAGTGTCAGGACCTTGGTTAGAAATATGTCAGGATATTAACTCAGGCTAGTGTCCAGTTTTTAGTTATTGCTGACAGCAGGGCCTATATTAGGGGCAAATTCTGAGCCTTACTTAGAGACAGTGTCAGGGCCTGAGTTAGGACTAGCATCAGAGCCCTTGTAAAGTACAGTGTCAGGGCTTTAGTTAGGGACAGTGTCAGCGCCTCAGTTAGGATGAGCCTCCAACCTCAGTTAGGGACAGGTGGACGGCCTCGGGACTAATTTCAGGCTCTTAGTTAGAGACAGCCTCAGGGATTTAGTTAGCATAAGAGGCTTGACAATAGCTAAAGACAAGTTTAGGTTAAGATCTAGGGATAGTGTCAGGAAATGACCTAGGGATAGTGTCAAGACCATAGCTAATTAGAACATCAGTGCCTAATTTAGGCCCAGTGTCAGGGCTTCAGGTAGGGACAGAGTCTTAGCCTGACTTAAGGAGAGCGACAGGGCCTGAGTGATGCCTAGAGTCAGGGCCTTAGCTACGGACAGCGTCAGGGCATGACATAGGATCAACATAAGGGTCTCTGTAAGATCAGCATTAGAGTTTAGTTAAAGACATTATCAGGACCTCTGTGAGGGACAGCCTCAGGGCCTCACTGAGGGACAGTGTCAGGGCTAACGATGGGAGAGTTTCAGGACCTTGGTAAGACATGGGTCAGGATATTAGCTCAGGATAATGTCAGGACTTTAGATATTGATGGTAGCAGCGCCTACGTTAGGGAAAGTTTCAAGGCGTTAGTTAGGAGTAGCGGGCCTCTGATAGGTCCATTGTCAGATCCTCAGTTAGCAATAGTGTTAGGGCCTTAGTTAGGGACAGTGTCAGGGCCGGATGTAGGGCGAGCATCTAGGCCTTCGTTCGGGACAGTTTCATGGTCTTGGGACTAAATTCAGTGCCTGAGGTAGGCACAGCCTAAGGGCTTCAGTTAGCATAAGAGGCAGGACATTAGCTTGTGGCCGTGTCAGTTTAACATCTAGGGATAGTGTCAGGAAATGACCTAAGGATAGTGTGAAGCCCTTTGTTACGGAGACTTTCAGGGCCTTATTCAGAACCAGTGTTAGGGCTTTAGGTAGGGACAGCATCAGAGCCTGACTTAGGGAGAGCGTTAGGGTCTGAGTGAGGCCTAGCATCAGACACTTAGTGGGGGACACTATCGGGGCATGACTTAGGAGCAGCATCAGGGCCTCTGTTGGATCAGCCTTAGTTAGGGTCTTAGTTAAAGACATGATCAGGGTCTGAGTTAGTCACAGCATCAAGGCCTGAGTTAGTTAGGGAAAGCTTCAGGGCCTCACTTAGGGACAGCGTCAGGGCTTACTTTGGGACAGTTTCAGGACCTTGGTAAGACATGGGTCAGGTTATTAGCTCCGGATAATGTCAGGACATTAGATGTTGATGGCAGCAGCCCTTAGTTAGAGACAGTGTCAGGCCCTGAGTTACGACTAGCATCAGAGTCTTTGTTAGATACAATGTACGGGACTGAATTAGGAGTAGAGTCAGGGCCTTAGTTAGTGACAGTGTCAGGGCCTGACTTAGGGAGAGCGACAGGGCCTGAGTGAGGCTTAGCATCAGGCCCTTAGCTGGGCACAGTGTCAGGGCATGACTTTGGAGCAGCATCAGCGTCTTTGCTGGATCAGCATTAAGGTCTTCGTTAGGTACATGATCAGGGCCTGAATTAGTCACAGCTTCAAGGCTTCAGTTCAGGAAAGCTTCAGGGCCTGAGTTAGGGACAGCCTCAGGTCTTCACTTAGGGACAGCGTCAGGGCTTACTTTGGGACAGTTTCAGGACCTTGGAAGGACCTAGGTCAGGATATTAGCTCAGAATAATGTCAGGACTTTTGATAGTGTTGGCAGCAAGGCCTTAGTTACAGACGGTTTCAGGGCCTGAGTTAGGCCTAGCATCAGAGACTTTGTTAGGTACCGTGTAAGGGACTGAGTTAGGAGTAGTGTCAGGGCCTTGCTTAGGGACAGTGTCAGGGTCTGATTTAGGTGTACTGTCTGAGACCTAGTTAGGGACAGTGCTAGGGCCTGAGTTAGGATTAGTGTCAAGGCCTTAGTTAGGACCAATTTCAGGGCCTTAGTTTGGACTAGCATCAGAGCCATTGTTAGGAATCGTATGAGGGCCTGAGTTAGGCATACTATCAGGGCCTTAGTTAGGGACAGTTTTAGGGCCTGAGTTAGGATTAGTGTCAAGGCCTTATATAGGACCAATTTTAGGGCTTTAGTTTGGACTAGCAACAAAGCCTTTGTTAGGTATCATGTCGGGGCCTCAGTTAGGTGTAGTGTCAGGGCCATTGTTAGGGACAGTATCAGGGCCTGACTTAGGAGAAGTTCAGGGCCTTAGCCAGGGAAAGTGTCAGGGCCTGAATTAGCAGTAGTGTCCAAAGTCCTTAGTGAGGAGAGTAAGGAGTAAGTCAGGACTCAGGCCCTGACACTGTTCTTAAATAAGGCCCTGACATTACCTGTAACACAGGTCGTGATCTGATTCCTATCATAGGCGCTGATGTTGGACTTAACTAAAGCCCTGACACTGGTCCTAACTAAAGCTGTGACACTATTCTTAACTCAGGCCCTGACACTGTCCCTAACAAAGCCTCTGACACTACTCCTAAATCAGGCACTGACACTGTCCCTAACTAAGGCCTTGACATACACCTAACTCAGGCCCTGACACTGTCTCTAACTAAGGCCCTGATACTACTCCATACTCAGCCCTGACACTGTCACTAACTAAGGCCCTGACACTATTCATAGCTCACGCCCTAACACAACTCCTAAATCATACCCTTACAATGTCCCTAACTAAGGCCCTGACACTACTCCTATCTCAAGCAATGACACTGTCCCTAACTTAGGCCCTGACTCTACTCCTGACTCAGGCACTGAAACTGGCCCTAACTTAGGCCGTGACGCTACTCCTAACTAAGCAACTGCCACTGTCCCTAACTAAGGCCCGGACACTTCTCCTTACTCAGGCACTGATAATGTCACTAACTAAGGCCGTGACACTACTCCCCAAATAGGCATTGAGACTGTCCCGAAATACGCCCTGACACTACTCCCAACGCAGGCACTGACGCTGTCCTTAACTAAGGCTCTGACACTACTCCCAAATCAGGCACTGACGCTGTCCCTTACTAAGTGTCTGACACTACTCCCAACACAGGCATTGACACTATCCCTAACTAAGGCCCTCACACTACGACTTACTTAGGCACTGACACGCTACCTAACTAAGGCCCTGAGACGACTTCTACCTCAGACCCTGACACTGTCCCTAACGAAGGGCCTGATACTACTCCCAACACAGGCACTGACACTCTCCCTAACTAAGGCCTTGACACTACTTTTAACTCATGCCCTGATGCTGTCCTCAAAAAAGACCCTGAGACTATTCCCAACTCAGGCACTGACACTCTCCCTAACTAAGACCCTGACACTACTCCCATCTCAGCCACTGACACTGTCCCTAATGCCCGGACACTACTTCCAACTCAGGCACTGAAACTGTCCCTAACTAGGCCCTGACACTACTCCCAACTCAGGCACTGACACTGTCCCTAACTAAGGCCCTGACATAACTCCCAACTCTGGCACTGACACTTTCTCTAACTAAGGCCCTGAAACTACTCCCAACTCAGGCACTGACCCTGTCCCTAACTAGGCCCTGACACTACTCCCAACTCAGGCACTGACACTGTCCCTAACTAAGGCCCTGACATAACTCCCAACTCTGGCACTGACACTTTCTCTAACTAAGGCCCTGAAACTACTCACAACTCAGGCCCTGACACTGTTCCTAACTACGGGTCACAGATTACTCCTAACATAGGCCCTGACACTATTCCTAACACAGTCACTGACACTGTCCCTAACTAAGGTCCTGAGATTATTCCTAACTCAGACACTGACACTGTCCATAACTTAGGCCATGTCACTACTCCCAACTCAGGCATTGACGCTGTTCCTAACTAAGGGTCTGACACTACTCCAAACGGAGACACTGACACTCTTCCAAATTAAGGCCTTGACACTACTCTTATCTCAGGCCCTGACACTGTCCATAATAAAGACCCTGACAAAAATCCCAACTTAGGCACTGACAATGTCCGTAACTAAGGCCCTGACACTATTTCCATCTCAGCCACTGACACTGTCCCTAACTATGGCCCTGACACTACTCCCAACGCAAGTACTGGTGCTGTCCCTAACTAAGTCACTGGCACTACTCTCAACTCGCCCTGGCGCTGTCCCTAACTAAGGCTCTGACACTACTCTCAATTCAGGCAATGACAGTGTCCCTAACTGAGGCAATGACACTACTCCCAACTCAAGCACTAAGGCTCTGGATCATTGTGATGACAAGCGCCATGGAGCATTGTGATGACAAGGGCCATGGAGAATTGTGATGACGGGTCCTGGAGCATTGTGGCGACAAGGGCCATGGAGCATTTTGATTACAGGGGTCATGGGACATTGTGATGAAAGTGGTCATGGAGCACTGTGATTAAAGTGGTCATGGAACATTTTGATAAAAGTGGCCATGTAGCATTGTGATGAAAAGTGCTATGGAGCATTGGGATGACAGGGGTCATGGAGCATTGGGATGACAAATGTGTGGAGATTTGTGATGACGAGGACCATGGAGCATTGAGATTAGAAGGATCCTGCAGCATTGTGATGACAGGGGCCATGGAGCATTTTAATGACAAGGGACATGGAGCATTGTGATGACAGAAGTCATGGAGCATTGTGGTGACCAGCGGCATGGAGCATTGTGAAGAAAGGGGTACTGTAACATTGTGAAGAAAGGGTCAAGGAGCATTTTGATTACAAGGATCATGGAGCATTGTGATGACAAGGGTCATGGAGCATTGTGATGACAAGTGTCATGGAGACTTGTGATGACAGGGGCCATGGAGCTTTGTGATTTCACAGACATGTAGCATTTTAGACAAGGGTCATGGAGCATTGTGATGAAAGGGGTCATGGAGCATTGTGATGATAAGGGCATGGAGCATTGTGATGACAATGGCATGTAGCATTGCGATGACAAAGGTCATGGAGCATTGTGATGACAGGGGTTATGGAGCATTGTGATGACAAGGGCGTGGAGCATTGTGATGACAGTGATCATGGAACATTGTGACGATAAGGGCATCGAGCCGAGTTAGGGACAGTCTAGCGGCCTTGGGACTAAATTCAGTGCCTGAATTAGGCACAACATAAGGTCTTTAGTTAGCATAAGAGGTAGGACATTAGCTCGGGACAGGGTTAGGGTAAAGGCTTGGAATCGTGTCAGGAAATGACCTAAGGATAGTGTGAAGACCTTTGTTACTGAGACTCTCAGGGACTTATTCAGAAGCAGCGTTAGGGCTTCAGGTAGGCACAGCATCAGGGCCTGACTTAGGGAGAGCGACAGGGCCTGAGTGAGGCCTAATGTCAGGCCCTTAGCTGGGGACACTGTCAGGGAATGACTTAGGAGCAGCATCAGTGCCTTTGTTGGATCAGCTTTAGGCTCTTAGTTAAAGACATGACCGGAGCCCAAGTTAGTCACAGCGTCAAGGCCTCAGTTAGGGAAAGCTTCAGGGTCTGAGTTACAGACAGCCTCAGGTCTTCACTTAAAGACAGCGACAGGGCTTTCTTAGGGACAGTGTCAGGACCTTGGTTAGAAATGAGTCAGGATATTAGCTCAGGAGAGTGTCAGGATTTTAGTTCTTGCTGGCAGCAGGGCCTATATTAAGGACAGATTCCGGGCCTTTGTTAGATTCAGTGTCATGGCCTTAGTTAGGAGTAGTCAGGGCCTTAGTTAGGGAGAGCATTAGGGTTTCAGTTAGCATAAGATGCAGGAGATTATCTCGGGACAGAGTCAGGTCCCAGGCCACAGATAGTGAAAGGAAATGACCAAGGGCTAACGAGAAGACCTAAGTTATTGAGAGCATCAGGGCCTTAGTTAGCAGCAGCATGAGTGCCTTTAATCAGGACCAGCGCCAGGGCTTGATGTACGGACAGCGTCAGAGCCTAACTAAGGTACAGCAACAGGGCCTAAGTGAGGCCTATCTTTAGGGCCTGAGTAAGGGACAGTATCAGGGCATGACTTAGGAGCAGCATAAAGGCCTCTGTAGGATCAGCATTAGGCTCTTCGTTAAAGCTATTATCAGGGCCTCCGTTAGGGATAGCCTCAAGGCCTCACTTAGGGACAGCGTCAGGGCTTACTTTGGGAAAGTTTCAGGACCTTGGTAAGACATGGGTCAGGCTATTAGCTCAGGGTAATATCAGGTGTTCAGATATTGACGGCAGCAGGGCCTTAGTTAGAGGCAGTGTCAGGGCCTAAGTTAGGACTAGCATCAGAGCCTTTGTTAGGTACAGTGTCAGTGACTGAGTTAGGTGTAGTGTCAGAGCCTTAGTTAGGGACAGTGTCAGGGCCTGCATTAGGACGAGCTTCCAGGCCTCAGTTAGGGACAGGTTCACGGCCTCGGACCTAAATTCAGGGCCTCATTTAGGGACAGAATCAGGGATTTAGCTAGCATAAGGGGATCTCCAGCTGAAAGCAACCTGAACACCACCACAAGCAGATGCAGAAGTGAACCATGCACGCTCCTATGAAGGAATATTCCACAACAGTTGAGTACATTTTGTTTAAAGTTAGTAACACTATAAAAATTATGTTTTGAAGAAAACTCTATTCAGAAGATGAAAGAATCTCGTTCTAAAGAATCCCTTTAGCTAATCTCGACATTAGCTAAAGAGAAGGTTAGGTTAAGGTCTAGGGAGAGTGTCAGGAAATGACCTAGGGATAGTGTCAAGACCTTAGTTACTTAGCACATCAGGACCTAATTTAGGAGCAGTGAGTGTCAGGGCTTCGGGTAGGAACAGCGTCAGAGCCTGACTTAGGGAGTGGGACAGGACCTGAGTGAGGCCTAGCGTCAGGGCCTTAGCTAGAGACAGTGTCAGGGCATGACTTAGGAGCAGCATAAGAGCCACGGTAGGATCAGCCTCAGGGGCTATGTTAAAGATATTATCAGGGCCTCTGTTAGGGACAGCCTCAAGGCCTCACTTCGAGACAGCATCAGGGCTTCCTTAGGGACAGTTTCAGGACCTTGGTAAGAGATGGGTCAAGAAATTAGCTCAGGATCGTGTCAGGACTTTAGATATTGACGCCAGCAGGGTCTTAGTTAGGGACAGTGTCAGGCCCTGAATTAGGACGAACATCGAGGCCTTAGGTACGGACAGGGTCACAGCCTCGAGAGTAATTTTAGGCCCTTAGTTAAGGACAGCAGCAGGGCTGTAGTTAGCATAAGAGGCACGACATTTGCTAGGGACAGGGTCAGGTTATGGTCTAGGGATAGTGTCAGGAAAGGACCTAAGCATAGTGTCAAAACCTTAGTTACTGAGAGTATCAGATCCTTATTTAGAACCAGTGTCAGGGCTTCGGGTAGGGACAGCATCAGAGCCTGACTTAGGGAGAGCGACAGGGCCTGAGTGAGGCCTAGCGTCAGGCCCTTAGCTGAGGACACTGTCAGGGCATGACTTAGGAACAGAATCAGCGCCTCTGTTGGATCAGCCTTAGCGTCTTTGTTACAGAGATGATCAGGGCCTGACTTAGTCACAGCTTCAAGGCCTCAGTTAGGGAAAGCTTCAGGGCCTGAGTTAGGGGCAGCCTCAGTTCTTAACACAGGGACAGCGACAGGGCTTTCTTAGGGACAGTGTCAGGACCTTGGTTAGAAATATGTCAGGATATTAACTCAGGCTAGTGTCCAGTTTTTAGTTATTGCTGACAGCAGGGCCTATATTAGGGGCAAATTCTGAGCCTTACTTAGAGACAGTGTTAGGGCCTGAGTTAGGACTAGCATCAGAGCCCTTGTAAAGTACAGTGTCAGGGCTTTAGTTAGGGACAGTGTCAGCGCCTCAGTTAGGATGAGCCTCCAACCTCAGTTAGGGACAGGTGGACGGCCTCGGGACTAATTTCAGGCTCTTAGTTAGAGACAGCCTCAGGGATTTAGTTAGCATAAGAGGCTTGACAATAGCTAAAGACAAGTTTAGGTTAAGATCTAGGGATAGTGTCAGGAAATGACCTAGGGATAGTGTCAAGACCATAGCTAATTAGAGCATCAGTGCCTAATTTAGGCCCAGTGTCAGGGCTTCAGGTAGGGACAGAGTCTTAGCCTGACTTAGGGAGAGCGACAGGGCCTGAGTGATGCCTAGAGTCAGGGCCTTAGCTACGGACAGCGTCAGGGCATGACATAGGATCAACATAAGGGTCTCTGTAAGATCAGCATTAGAGTTTAGTTAAAGACATTATCAGGACCTCTGTGAGGGACAGCCTCAGGGCCTCACTGAGGGACAGTGTCAGGGCTAACGATGGGAGAGTTTCAGGACCTTGGTAAGACATGGGTCAGGATATTAGCTCAGGATAATGTCAGGACTTTAGATATTGATGGTAGCAGCGCCTACGTTAGGGAAAGTTTCAAGGCGTTAGTTAGGAGTAGCGGGCCTCTGATAGGTCCATTGTCAGATCCTCAGTTAGCAATAGTGTTAGGGCCTTAGTTAGGGACAGTGTCAGGGCCGGATGTAGGGCGAGCATCTAGGCCTTCGTTCGGGACAGTTTCATGGTCTTGGGACTAAATTCAGTGCCTGAGGTAGGCACAGCCTAAGGGCTTCAGTTAGCATAAGAGGCAGGACATTAGCTTGTGGCCGTGTCAGTTTAACATCTAGGGATAGTGTCAGGAAATGACCTAAGGATAGTGTGAAGCCCTTTGTTACGGAGACTCTCAGGGCCTTATTCAGAACCAGTGTTAGGGCTTTAGGTAGGGACAGCATCAGAGCCTGACTTAGGGAGAGCGTTAGGGTCTGAGTGAGGCCTAGCATCAGACACTTAGTGGGGGACACTATCTGGGCATGACTTAGGAGCAGCATCAGGGCCTCTGTTGGATCAGCCTTAGTTAGGGTCTTAGTTAAAGACATGATCAGGGTCTGAGTTAGTCACAGCATCAAGGCCTGAGTTAGTTAGGGAAAGCTTCAGGGCCTCACTTAGGGACAGCGTCAGGGCTTACTTTGGGACAGTTTCAGGACCTTGGTAAGACATGGGTCAGGTTATTAGCTCCGGATAATGTCAGGACATTAGATGTTGATGGCAGCAGCCCTTAGTTAGAGACAGTGTCAGGCCCTGAGTTACGACTAGCATCAGAGTCTTTGTTAGATACAATGTACGGGACTGAATTAGGAGTAGAGTCAGGGCCTTAGTTAGTGACAGTGTCAGGGCCTGACTTAGGGAGAGCGACAGGGCCTGAGTGAGGCTTAGCATCAGGCCCTTAGCTGGGCACAGTGTCAGGGCATGACTTTGGAGCAGCATCAGCCTCTTTGCTGGATCAGCATTAAGGTCTTTGTTAGGTACATGATCAGGGCCTGAATTAGTCACAGCTTCAAGGCTTCAGTTCAGGAAAGCTTCAGGGCCTGAGTTAGGGACAGCCTCAGGTCTTCACTTAGGGACAGCGTCAGGGCTTACTTTGGGACAGTTTCAGGACCTTGGAAGGACCTAGGTCAGGATATTAGCTCAGAATAATGTCAGGACTTTTGATAGTGTTGGCAGCAAGGCCTTAGTTACAGACGGTTTCAGGGCCTGAGTTAGGCCTAGCATCAGAGACTTTTTTAGGTACCGTGTAAGGGACTGAGTTAGGAGTAGTGTCAGGGCCTTGCTTAGGGACAGTGTCAGGGTCTGATTTAGGTGTACTGTCTGAGACCTAGTTAGGGACAGTGCTAGGGCCTGAGTTAGGATTAGTGTCAAGGCCTTAGTTAGGACCAATTTCAGGGCCTTAGTTTGGACTAGCATCAGAGCCATTGTTAGGAATCGTATGAGGGCCTGAGTTAGGCATACTATCAGGGCCTTAGTTAGGGACAGTTTTAGGGCCTGAGTTAGGATTAGTGTCAAGGCCTTATATAGGACCAATTTTAGGGCTTTAGTTTGGACTAGCAACAAAGCCTTTGTTAGGTATCATGTCGGGGCCTCAGTTAGGTGTAGTGTCAGGGCCATTGTTAGGGACAGTATCAGGGCCTGACTTAGGAGAAGTTCAGGGCCTTAGCCAGGGAAAGTGTCAGGGCCTGAATTAGCAGTAGTGTCCAAAGTCCTTAGTGAGGAGAGTAAGGAGTAAGTCAGGACTCAGGCCCTGACACTGTTCTTAAATAAGGCCCTGACATTACCTGTAACACAGGTCGTGATCTGATTCCTATCATAGGCGCTGATGTTGGACTTAACTAAAGCCCTGACACTGGTCCTAACTAAAGCTGTGACACTATTCTTAACTCAGGCCCTGACACTGTCCCTAACAAAGCCTCTGACACTACTCCTAAATCAGGCACTGACACTGTCCCTAACTAAGGCCTTGACATACACCTAACTCAGGCCCTGACACTGTCTCTAACTAAGGCCCTGATACTACTCCATACTCAGCCCTGACACTGTCACTAACTAAGGCCCTGACACTATTCATAGCTCACGCCCTAACACAACTCCTAAATCATACCCTTACAATGTCCCTAACTAAGGCCCTGACACTACTCCTATCTCAAGCAATGACACTGTCCCTAACTTAGGCCCTGACTCTACTCCTGACTCAGGCACTGAAACTGGCCCTAACTTAGGCCGTGACGCTACTCCTAACTAAGCAACTGCCACTGTCCCTAACTAAGGCCCGGACACTTCTCCTTACTCAGGCACTGATAATGTCACTAACTAAGGCCGTGACACTACTCCCCAAATAGGCATTGAGACTGTCCCGAAATACGCCCTGACACTACTCCCAACGCAGGCACTGACGCTGTCCTTAACTAAGGCTCTGACACTACTCCCAAATCAGGCACTGACGCTGTCCCTTACTAAGTGTCTGACACTACTCCCAACACAGGCATTGACACTATCCCTAACTAAGGCCCTCACACTACGACTTACTTAGGCACTGACACGCTACCTAACTAAGGCCCTGAGACGACTTCTACCTCAGACCCTGACACTGTCCCTAACGAAGGGCCTGATACTACTCCCAACACAGGCACTGACACTCTCCCTAACTAAGGCCTTGACACTACTTTTAACTCATGCCCTGATGCTGTCCTCAAAAAAGACCCTGAGACTATTCCCAACTCAGGCACTGACACTCTCCCTAACTAAGACCCTGACACTACTCCCATCTCAGCCACTGACACTGTCCCTAATGCCCGGACACTACTTCCAACTCAGGCACTGAAACTGTCCCTAACTAGGCCCTGACACTACTCCCAACTCAGGCACTGACACTGTCCCTAACTAAGGCCCTGACATAACTCCCAACTCTGGCACTGACACTTTCTCTAACTAAGGCCCTGAAACTACTCCCAACTCAGGCACTGACCCTGTCCCTAACTAGGCCCTGACACTACTCCCAACTCAGGCACTGACACTGTCCCTAACTAAGGCCCTGACATAACTCCCAACTCTGGCACTGACACTTTCTCTAACTAAGGCCCTGAAACTACTCACAACTCAGGCCCTGACACTGTTCCTAACTACGGGTCACAGATTACTCCTAACATAGGCCCTGACACTATTCCTAACACAGTCACTGACACTGTCCCTAACTAAGGTCCTGAGATTATTCCTAACTCAGACACTGACACTGTCCATAACTTAGGCCATGTCACTACTCCCAACTCAGGCATTGACGCTGTTCCTAACTAAGGGTCTGACACTACTCCAAACGGAGACACTGACACTCTTCCAAATTAAGGCCTTGACACTACTCTTATCTCAGGCCCTGACACTGTCCATAATAAAGACCCTGACAAAAATCCCAACTTAGGCACTGACAATGTCCGTAACTAAGGCCCTGACACTATTTCCATCTCAGCCACTGACACTGTCCCTAACTATGGCCCTGACACTACTCCCAACGCAAGTACTGGTGCTGTCCCTAACTAAGTCACTGGCACTACTCTCAACTCGCCCTGGCGCTGTCCCTAACTAAGGCTCTGACACTACTCTCAATTCAGGCAATGACAGTGTCCCTAACTGAGGCAATGACACTACTCCCAACTCAAGCACTAAGGCTCTGGATCATTGTGATGACAAGCGCCATGGAGCATTGTGATGACAAGGGCCATGGAGAATTGTGATGACGGGTCCTGGAGCATTGTGGCGACAAGGGCCATGGAGCATTTTGATTACAGGGGTCATGGGACATTGTGATGAAAGTGGTCATGGAGCACTGTGATTAAAGTGGTCATGGAACATTTTGATAAAAGTGGCCATGTAGCATTGTGATGAAAAGTGCTATGGAGCATTGGGATGACAGGGGTCATGGAGCATTGGGATGACAAATGTGTGGAGATTTGTGATGACGAGGACCATGGAGCATTGAGATTAGAAGGATCCTGCAGCATTGTGATGACAGGGGCCATGGAGCATTTTAATGACAAGGGACATGGAGCATTGTGATGACAGAAGTCATGGAGCATTGTGGTGACCAGCGGCATGGAGCATTGTGAAGAAAGGGGTACTGTAACATTGTGAAGAAAGGGTCAAGGAGCATTTTGATTACAAGGATCATGGAGCATTGTGATGACAAGGGTCATGGAGCATTGTGATGACAAGTGTCATGGAGACTTGTGATGACAGGGGCCATGGAGCTTTGTGATTTCACAGACATGTAGCATTTTAGACAAGGGTCATGGAGCATTGTGATGAAAGGGGTCATGGAGCATTGTGATGATAAGGGCATGGAGCATTGTGATGACAATGGCATGTAGCATTGCGATGACAAAGGTCATGGAGCATTGTGATGACAGGGGTTATGGAGCATTGTGATGACAAGGGCGTGGAGCATTGTGATGACAGTGATCATGGAACATTGTGACGATAAGGGCATCGAGCCGAGTTAGGGACAGTCTAGCGGCCTTGGGACTAAATTCAGTGCCTGAATTAGGCACAACATAAGGTCTTTAGTTAGCATAAGAGGTAGGACATTAGCTCGGGACAGGGTTAGGGTAAAGGCTTGGAATCGTGTCAGGAAATGACCTAAGGATAGTGTGAAGACCTTTGTTACTGAGACTCTCAGGGACTTATTCAGAAGCAGCGTTAGGGCTTCAGGTAGGCACAGCATCAGGGCCTGACTTAGGGAGAGCGACAGGGCCTGAGTGAGGCCTAATGTCAGGCCCTTAGCTGGGGACACTGTCAGGGAATGACTTAGGAGCAGCATCAGTGCCTTTATTGGATCAGCTTTAGGCTCTTAGTTAAAGACATGACCGGAGCCCAAGTTAGTCACAGCGTCAAGGCCTCAGTTAGGGAAAGCTTCAGGGTCTGAGTTACAGACAGCCTCAGGTCTTCACTTAAAGACAGCGACAGGGCTTTCTTAGGGACAGTGTCAGGACCTTGGTTAGAAATGAGTCAGGATATTAGCTCAGGAGAGTGTCAGGATTTTAGTTCTTGCTGGCAGCAGGGCCTATATTAAGGACAGATTCCGGGCCTTTGTTAGATTCAGTGTCATGGCCTTAGTTAGGAGTAGTCAGGGCCTTAGTTAGGGAGAGCATTAGGGTTTCAGTTAGCATAAGATGCAGGAGATTATCTCGGGACAGAGTCAGGTCCCAGGCCACAGATAGTGAAAGGAAATGACCAAGGGCTAACGAGAAGACCTAAGTTATTGAGAGCATCAGGGCCTTAGTTAGCAGCAGCATGAGTGCCTTTAATCAGGACCAGCGCCAGGGCTTGATGTACGGACAGCGTCAGAGCCTAACTAAGGTACAGCAACAGGGCCTAAGTGAGGCCTATCTTTAGGGCCTGAGTAAGGGACAGTATCAGGGCATGACTTAGGAGCAGCATAAAGGCCTCTGTAGGATCAGCATTAGGCTCTTCGTTAAAGCTATTATCAGGGCCTCCGTTAGGGATAGCCTCAAGGCCTCACTTAGGGACAGCGTCAGGGCTTACTTTGGGAAAGTTTCAGGACCTTGGTAAGACATGGGTCAGGCTATTAGCTCAGGGTAATATCAGGTGTTCAGATATTGACGGCAGCAGGGCCTTAGTTAGAGGCAGTGTCAGGGCCTAAGTTAGGACTAGCATCAGAGCCTTTGTTAGGTACAGTGTCAGTGACTGAGTTAGGTGTAGTGTCAGAGCCTTAGTTAGGGACAGTGTCAGGGCCTGCATTAGGACGAGCTTCCAGGCCTCAGTTAGGGACAGGTTCACGGCCTCGGACCTAAATTCAGGGCCTCATTTAGGGACAGAATCAGGGATTTAGCTAGCATAAGGGGATCTCCAGCTGAAAGCAACCTGAACACCACCACAAGCAGATGCAGAAGTGAACCATGCACGCTCCTATGAAGGAATATTCCACAACAGTTGAGTACATTTTGTTTAAAGTTAGTAACACTATAAAAATTATGTTTTGAAGAAAACTCTATTCAGAAGATGAAAGAATCTCGTTCTAAAGAATCCCTTTAGCTAATCTCGACATTAGCTAAAGAGAAGGTTAGGTTAAGGTCTAGGGAGAGTGTCAGGAAATGACCTAGGGATAGTGTCAAGACCTTAGTTACTTAGCACATCAGGACCTAATTTAGGAGCAGTGAGTGTCAGGGCTTCGGGTAGGAACAGCGTCAGAGCCTGACTTAGGGAGTGGGACAGGACCTGAGTGAGGCCTAGCGTCAGGGCCTTAGCTAGAGACAGTGTCAGGGCATGACTTAGGAGCAGCATAAGAGCCACGGTAGGATCAGCCTCAGGGGCTATGTTAAAGATATTATCAGGGCCTCTGTTAGGGACAGCCTCAGGGCCTCACTTCGAGACAGCATCAGGGCTTCCTTAGGGACAGTTTCAGGACCTTGGTAAGAGATGGGTCAAGAAATTAGCTCAGGATCGTGTCAGGACTTTAGATATTGACGACAGCAGGGTCTTAGTTAGGGACAGTGTCAGGCCCTGAATTAGGACGAACATCGAGGCCTTAGGTACGGACAGGGTCACAGCCTCGAGAGTAATTTTAGGCCCTTAGTTAAGGACAGCAGCAGGGCTGTAGTTAGCATAAGAGGCACGACATTTGCTAGGGACAGGGTCAGGTTATGGTCTAGGGATAGTGTCAGGAAAGGACCTAAGCATAGTGTCAAAACCTTGGTTACTGAGAGTATCAGATCCTTATTTAGAACCAGTGTCAGGGCTTCGGGTAGGGACAGCATCAGAGCCTGACTTAGGGAGAGCGACAGGGCCTGAGTGAGGCCTAGCGTCAGGCCCTTAGCTGAGGACACTGTCAGGGCATGACTTAGGAACAGAATCAGCGCCTCTGTTGGATCAGCCTTAGCGTCTTTGTTACAGAGATGATCAGGGCCTGACTTAGTCACAGCTTCAAGGCCTCAGTTAGGGAAAGCTTCAGGGCCTGAGTTAGGGGCAGCCTCAGTTCTTAACACAGGGACAGCGACAGGGCTTTCTTAGGGACAGTGTCAGGACCTTGGTTAGAAATATGTCAGGATATTAACTCAGGCTAGTGTCCAGTTTTTAGTTATTGCTGACAGCAGGGCCTATATTAGGGGCAAATTCTGAGCCTTACTTAGAGACAGTGTTAGGGCCTGAGTTAGGACTAGCATCAGAGCCCTTGTAAAGTACAGTGTCAGGGCTTTAGTTAGGGACAGTGTCAGCGCCTCAGTTAGGATGAGCCTCCAACCTCAGTTAGGGACAGGTGGACGGCCTCGGGACTAATTTCAGGCTCTTAGTTAGAGACAGCCTCAGGGATTTAGTTAGCATAAGAGGCTTGACAATAGCTAAAGACAAGTTTAGGTTAAGATCTAGGGATAGTGTCAGGAAATGACCTAGGGATAGTGTCAAGACCATAGCTAATTAGAGCATCAGTGCCTAATTTAGGCCCAGTGTCAGGGCTTCAGGTAGGGACAGAGTCTTAGCCTGACTTAGGGAGAGCGACAGGGCCTGAGTGATGCCTAGAGTCAGGGCCTTAGCTACGGACAGCGTCAGGGCATGACATAGGATCAACATAAGGGTCTCTGTAAGATCAGCATTAGAGTTTAGTTAAAGACATTATCAGGACCTCTGTGAGGGACAGCCTCAGGGCCTCACTGAGGGACAGTGTCAGGGCTAACGATGGGAGAGTTTCAGGACCTTGGTAAGACATGGGTCAGGATATTAGCTCAGGATAATGTCAGGACTTTAGATATTGATGGTAGCAGCGCCTACGTTAGGGAAAGTTTCAAGGCGTTAGTTAGGAGTAGCGGGCCTCTGATAGGTCCATTGTCAGATCCTCAGTTAGCAATAGTGTTAGGGCCTTAGTTAGGGACAGTGTCAGGGCCGGATGTAGGGCGAGCATCTAGGCCTTCGTTCGGGACAGTTTCATGGTCTTGGGACTAAATTCAGTGCCTGAGGTAGGCACAGCCTAAGGGCTTCAGTTAGCATAAGAGGCAGGACATTAGCTTGTGGCCGTGTCAGTTTAACATCTAGGGATAGTGTCAGGAAATGACCTAAGGATAGTGTGAAGCCCTTTGTTACGGAGACTCTCAGGGCCTTATTCAGAACCAGTGTTAGGGCTTTAGGTAGGGACAGCATCAGAGCCTGACTTAGGGAGAGCGTTAGGGTCTGAGTGAGGCCTAGCATCAGACACTTAGTGGGGGACACTATCTGGGCATGACTTAGGAGCAGCATCAGGGCCTCTGTTGGATCAGCCTTAGTTAGGGTCTTAGTTAAAGACATGATCAGGGTCTGAGTTAGTCACAGCATCAAGGCCTGAGTTAGTTAGGGAAAGCTTCAGGGCCTCACTTAGGGACAGCGTCAGGGCTTACTTTGGGACAGTTTCAGGACCTTGGTAAGACATGGGTCAGGTTATTAGCTCCGGATAATGTCAGGACATTAGATGTTGATGGCAGCAGCCCTTAGTTAGAGACAGTGTCAGGCCCTGAGTTACGACTAGCATCAGAGTCTTTGTTAGATACAATGTACGGGACTGAATTAGGAGTAGAGTCAGGGCCTTAGTTAGTGACAGTGTCAGGGCCTGACTTAGGGAGAGCGACAGGGCCTGAGTGAGGCTTAGCATCAGGCCCTTAGCTGGGCACAGTGTCAGGGCATGACTTTGGAGCAGCATCAGCCTCTTTGCTGGATCAGCATTAAGGTCTTTGTTAGGTACATGATCAGGGCCTGAATTAGTCACAGCTTCAAGGCTTCAGTTCAGGAAAGCTTCAGGGCCTGAGTTAGGGACAGCCTCAGGTCTTCACTTAGGGACAGCGTCAGGGCTTACTTTGGGACAGTTTCAGGACCTTGGAAGGACCTAGGTCAGGATATTAGCTCAGAATAATGTCAGGACTTTTGATAGTGTTGGCAGCAAGGCCTTAGTTACAGACGGTTTCAGGGCCTGAGTTAGGCCTAGCATCAGAGACTTTTTTAGGTACCGTGTAAGGGACTGAGTTAGGAGTAGTGTCAGGGCCTTGCTTAGGGACAGTGTCAGGGTCTGATTTAGGTGTACTGTCTGAGACCTAGTTAGGGACAGTGCTAGGGCCTGAGTTAGGATTAGTGTCAAGGCCTTAGTTAGGACCAATTTCAGGGCCTTAGTTTGGACTAGCATCAGAGCCATTGTTAGGAATCGTATGAGGGCCTGAGTTAGGCATACTATCAGGGCCTTAGTTAGGGACAGTTTTAGGGCCTGAGTTAGGATTAGTGTCAAGGCCTTATATAGGACCAATTTTAGGGCTTTAGTTTGGACTAGCAACAAAGCCTTTGTTAGGTATCATGTCGGGGCCTCAGTTAGGTGTAGTGTCAGGGCCATTGTTAGGGACAGTATCAGGGCCTGACTTAGGAGAAGTTCAGGGCCTTAGCCAGGAAAGTGTCAGGGCCTGAATTAGCAGTAGTGTCCAAAGTCCTTAGTGAGGAGAGTAAGGAGTAAGTCAGGACTCAGGCCCTGACACTGTTCTTAAATAAGGCCCTGACATTACCTGTAACACAGGTCGTGATCTGATTCCTATCATAGGCGCTGATGTTGGACTTAACTAAGGCCCTGACACTCTTCCTAACTAAAGCTGTGACACTATTCTTAACTCAGGCCCTGACACTGTCCCTAACAAAGCCTCTGACACTACTCCTAAATCAGGCACTGACACTGTCCGTAACTAAGGCCCTGACATACACCTAACTCAGGCCCTGACACTGTCTCTAACTAAGGCCCTGATACTACTCCAAACTCAGCACTGACACTGTCACTAACTAAGGCCCTGACACTATTCATAGCTCACGCCCTAACACAACTCCTAAATCATGCCCTGACAATGTCCCTAACTAAAGCCCTGACACTACTCCTATCTCAAGCAATGACACTGTCCCTAACTTAGGCCCTGACTCTACTCCTGACTCAGGCACTGACACTGGCCCTAACTTAGGCCGTGACGCTACTCCTAACTAAGCAACTGACACTGTCCCTAACTAAGGCCCGGACACTACTCCTTACTCAGGCACTGATAATGTCACTAACTAAGGCCGTGACACTACTCCCCAAATAGGCATGGAGACTGTCCCGAAATACGCCCTGACAGTACTCCCATCTCAGGCACTGTCACTGTCCCTAACTAAGGCCCTGACACTACTCCCAAACTAGGCACTGACATTGTCCCTAACTAAGGCCTTGACATTACTCTCAACTCAGGCACTAACACTGTCCCTAACTAAGGACTTGTCACTACTCT
Organism: Balaenoptera physalus; assembly: GCF_965194825.1. Classification (NCBI taxonomy): domain Eukaryota; kingdom Metazoa; phylum Chordata; class Mammalia; order Artiodactyla; family Balaenopteridae; genus Balaenoptera; species Balaenoptera physalus. The sequence goes on along the minus strand of NW_028125314.1, from coordinate 102,062 downwards.
TAACTCAGGCCCTGGCACAGTCCCTAACAAAGGCCTGCCACTACCCCCAACTCTGGCACTGAGAGTGTCCCTAACTACGGCCATCACACTACTCCTAACTCAGGCACTGATGCTGTCCCTAAGTAAGGCCCTGACACTACTCCCAACGCAAGTACTGGTGCTGTCCCTAACTAAGGCACTGGCACTACTCCCAACTCGCCCTGGCGCTGTCCCTAACTAAGGCTCTGACACTACTCCCAATTCAGGCAATGACAGTGTCCCTAACTGAGGCAATGACACTACTCCCAACTCAAGCACTAAGGCTCTGGATCATTGTGATGACAAGCGCCATGGAGCATTGTGAGGATAAGGGCCATGGAGAATTGTGATGACGGGTCCTGGAGCATTGTGGCGACAAGGGCCATGGAGCATTTTGATTAAAGGGGTCATGGGGCATTGTGATGAAAGTGGTCATGGAGCACTGTGATTAAAGTGGTCATGGAACATTTTGATAAAAGTGGCCATGTAGCATTGTGATGAAAAGTGCTATGGAGCATTGGGATGACAGGGCTCATGGAGCATTGTGATGACAAATGCGTGGAGATTTGTGATGACGAGGACCATGGAGCGTTGAGATTATAAGGATCCTGCAGCATTGTGATGACAGGGGCCATGGAGCATTTTAATGACAAGGGACATGGAACATTGTGATGACAGAAGTCATGGAGCATTGTGGTGACCAGTGGCATGGAGCATTGTGAAGAAAGGGGTACTGTAACATTGTGAAGAAAGGGTCAAGGAGCATTTTGATTACAAAGATCATGGAGCATTGTGATGACAAGGGTCATGGAGCATTGTGATGACAAGAGTCATGGAGACTTGTGATGACAGGGGGCATGGAGCTTTGTGATTTCACAGACATGTAGCATTTTAGACAAGGGTCATGGAGCATTGTGATGAAAGGGGTCATGGAGCATTGTGATGATAAGGGCATGGAGCATTTTGATGACAATGGCACGCAGCATTGCGATGACAAAGGTCATGGAGCATTGTGATGACAGGGGTTATGGAGCATTGTGATGACAAGGGCTTGGAGCATTGTGATGACAGTGATCATGGAACATTGTGACGATAAGGGCATCGAGCCGAGTTAGGGACAGTCTAGCGGCCTTGGGACTAAATTCAGTGCCTGAATTAGGCACAGCATAAGGTCTTTAGTTAGCATAAGAGGTAGGACATTAGCTCGGGACAGGGTTAGGTTAAAGGCTTGGAATCGTGTCAGGAAATGACCTAAGGATAGTGTGAAGACCTTTGTTACTGAGACTCTCAGGGACTTATTCAGAAGCAGCGTTAGGGCTTCAGGTAGGCACAGCATCAGGGCCTGACTTAGGGAGAGCGACAGGGCCTGAGTGAGGCCTAATGTCAGGCCCTTAGCTGGGGACACTGTCAGGGAATGACTTAGGAGCAGCATCAGTGCCTTTGTTGGATCAGCTTTAGGCTCTTAGTTAAAGACATGACCGGAGCCCAAGGTAGTCACAGCGTCAAGGCCTCAGTTAGGGAAAGCTTCAGGGTCTGAGTTACAGACAGCCTCAGGTCTTCACTTAAAGACAGCGACAGGGCTTTCTTAGGGACAGTGTCAGGACCTTGGTTAGAAATGAGTCAGGATATTAGCTCAGGAGAGTGTCAGGATTTTAGTTCTTGCTGGCAGCAGGGCCTATATTAAGGACAGATTCCGGGCCTTTGTTAGATTCAGTGTCATGGCCTTAGTTAGGAGTAGTCAGGGCCTTAGTTAGGGAGAGCATTAGGGTTTCAGTTAGCATAAGATGCAGGAGATTATCTCGGGACAGAGTCAGGTCCCAGGCCAGAGATAGTGAAAGGAAATGACCAAGGGCTAACGAGAAGACCTAAGTTATTGAGAGCATCAGGGCCTTAGTTAGCAGCAGCATGAGTGCCTTTAATCAGGACCAGCGCCAGGGCTTGATGTACGGACAGCGTCAGAGCCTAACTAAGGTACAGCAACAGGGCCTAAGTGAGGCCTATCTTTAGGGCCTGAGTAAGGGACAGTATCAGGGCATGACTTAGGAGCAGCATAAAGGCCTCTGTAGGATCAGCATTAGGCTCTTCGTTAAAGCTATTATCAGGGCCTCCGTTAGGGATAGCCTCAAGGCCTCACTTAGGGACAGCGTCAGGGCTTACTTTGGGAAATTTCAGGACCTTGGTAAGACATGGGTCAGGCTATTAGCTCAGGGTAATATCAGGTGTTCAGATATTGACGGCAGCAGGGCCTTAGTTAGAGGCAGTGTCAGGGCCTAAGTTAGGACTAGCATCAGAGCCTTTGTTAGGTACAGTGTCAGTGACTGAGTTAGGTGTAGTGTCAGAGCCTTAGTTAGGGACAGTGTCAGGGCCTGCAGTAGGACGAGCTTCCAGGCCTCAGTTAGGGACAGGTTCACGGCCTCGGACCTAAATTCAGGGCCTCATTTAGGGACAGAATCAGGGAATTAGCTAGCATAAGGGGATCTACAGCTGAAAGCAACCTGAACACCACCACAAGCAGATGCAGAAGTGAACCATGCACGCTCCTATGAAGGAATATTCCACAGCAGTTGAGTACATTTTGTTTAAAGTTAGTAACACTATAAAAATTATGTTTTGAAGAAAACTCTATTCAGAAGATGAAAGAATCTCGTTCTAAAGAATCCCTTTTGCTAATCTCGACATTAGCTAAAGAGAAGGTTAGGTTAAGGTCTAGGGAGAGTGTCAGGAAATGACCTAGGGATAGTGTCAAGACCTTAGTTACTTAGCACATCAGGACCTAATTTAGGAGCAGTGAGTGTCAGGGCTTCGGGTAGGAACAGCGTCAGAGCCTGACTTAGGGAGTGGGACAGGACCTGAGTGAGGCCTAGCGTCAGGGCCTTAGCTAGAGACAGTGTCAGGGCATGACTTAGGAGCAGCATAAGAGCCACGGTAGGATCAGCCTCAGGGGCTATGTTAAAGATATTATCAGGGCCTCTGTTAGGGACAGCCTCAAGGCCTCACTTCGAGACAGCATCAGGGCTTCCTTAGGGACAGTTTCAGGACCTTGGTAAGAGATGGGTCAAGAAATTAGCTCAGGATCGTGTCAGGACTTTAGATATTGACGCCAGCAGGGTCTTAGTTAGGGACAGTGTCAGGCCCTGAATTAGGACGAACATCGAGGCCTTAGGTACGGACAGGGTCACAGCCTCGAGAGTAATTTTAGGCCCTTAGTTAAGGACAGCAGCAGGGCTGTAGTTAGCATAAGAGGCACGACATTTGCTAGGGACAGGGTCAGGTTATGGTCTAGGGATAGTGTCAGGAAAGGACCTAAGCATAGTGTCAAAACCTTGGTTACTGAGAGTATCAGATCCTTATTTAGAACCAGTGTCAGGGCTTCGGGTAGGGACAGCATCAGAGCCTGACTTAGGGAGAGCGACAGGGCCTGAGTGAGGCCTAGCGTCAGGCCCTTAGCTGAGGACACTGTCAGGGCATGACTTAGGAACAGAATCAGCGCCTCTGTTGGATCAGCCTTAGCGTCTTTGTTACAGAGATGATCAGGGCCTGACTTAGTCACAGCTTCAAGGCCTCAGTTAGGGAAAGCTTCAGGGCCTGAGTTAGGGGCAGCCTCAGTTCTTAACACAGGGACAGCGACAGGGCTTTCTTAGGGACAGTGTCAGGACCTTGGTTAGAAATATGTCAGGATATTAACTCAGGCTAGTGTCCAGTTTTTAGTTATTGCTGACAGCAGGGCCTATATTAGGGGCAAATTCTGAGCCTTACTTAGAGACAGTGTTAGGGCCTGAGTTAGGACTAGCATCAGAGCCCTTGTAAAGTACAGTGTCAGGGCTTTAGTTAGGGACAGTGTCAGCGCCTCAGTTAGGATGAGCCTCCAACCTCAGTTAGGGACAGGTGGACGGCCTCGGGACTAATTTCAGGCTCTTAGTTAGAGACAGCCTCAGGGATTTAGTTAGCATAAGAGGCTTGACAATAGCTAAAGACAAGTTTAGGTTAAGATCTAGGGATAGTGTCAGGAAATGACCTAGGGATAGTGTCAAGACCATAGCTAATTAGAGCATCAGTGCCTAATTTAGGCCCAGTGTCAGGGCTTCAGGTAGGGACAGAGTCTTAGCCTGACTTAGGGAGAGCGACAGGGCCTGAGTGATGCCTAGAGTCAGGGCCTTAGCTACGGACAGCGTCAGGGCATGACATAGGATCAACATAAGGGTCTCTGTAAGATCAGCATTAGAGTTTAGTTAAAGACATTATCAGGACCTCTGTGAGGGACAGCCTCAGGGCCTCACTGAGGGACAGTGTCAGGGCTAACGATGGGAGAGTTTCAGGACCTTGGTAAGACATGGGTCAGGATATTAGCTCAGGATAATGTCAGGACTTTAGATATTGATGGTAGCAGCGCCTACGTTAGGGAAAGTTTCAAGGCGTTAGTTAGGAGTAGCGGGCCTCTGATAGGTCCATTGTCAGATCCTCAGTTAGCAATAGTGTTAGGGCCTTAGTTAGGGACAGTGTCAGGGCCGGATGTAGGGCGAGCATCTAGGCCTTCGTTCGGGACAGTTTCATGGTCTTGGGACTAAATTCAGTGCCTGAGGTAGGCACAGCCTAAGGGCTTCAGTTAGCATAAGAGGCAGGACATTAGCTTGTGGCCGTGTCAGTTTAACATCTAGGGATAGTGTCAGGAAATGACCTAAGGATAGTGTGAAGCCCTTTGTTACGGAGACTCTCAGGGCCTTATTCAGAACCAGTGTTAGGGCTTTAGGTAGGGACAGCATCAGAGCCTGACTTAGGGAGAGCGTTAGGGTCTGAGTGAGGCCTAGCATCAGACACTTAGTGGGGGACACTATCTGGGCATGACTTAGGAGCAGCATCAGGGCCTCTGTTGGATCAGCCTTAGTTAGGGTCTTAGTTAAAGACATGATCAGGGTCTGAGTTAGTCACAGCATCAAGGCCTGAGTTAGTTAGGGAAAGCTTCAGGGCCTCACTTAGGGACAGCGTCAGGGCTTACTTTGGGACAGTTTCAGGACCTTGGTAAGACATGGGTCAGGTTATTAGCTCCGGATAATGTCAGGACATTAGATGTTGATGGCAGCAGCCCTTAGTTAGAGACAGTGTCAGGCCCTGAGTTACGACTAGCATCAGAGTCTTTGTTAGATACAATGTACGGGACTGAATTAGGAGTAGAGTCAGGGCCTTAGTTAGTGACAGTGTCAGGGCCTGACTTAGGGAGAGCGACAGGGCCTGAGTGAGGCTTAGCATCAGGCCCTTAGCTGGGCACAGTGTCAGGGCATGACTTTGGAGCAGCATCAGCCTCTTTGCTGGATCAGCATTAAGGTCTTTGTTAGGTACATGATCAGGGCCTGAATTAGTCACAGCTTCAAGGCTTCAGTTCAGGAAAGCTTCAGGGCCTGAGTTAGGGACAGCCTCAGGTCTTCACTTAGGGACAGCGTCAGGGCTTACTTTGGGACAGTTTCAGGACCTTGGAAGGACCTAGGTCAGGATATTAGCTCAGAATAATGTCAGGACTTTTGATAGTGTTGGCAGCAAGGCCTTAGTTACAGACGGTTTCAGGGCCTGAGTTAGGCCTAGCATCAGAGACTTTTTTAGGTACCGTGTAAGGGACTGAGTTAGGAGTAGTGTCAGGGCCTTGCTTAGGGACAGTGTCAGGGTCTGATTTAGGTGTACTGTCTGAGACCTAGTTAGGGACAGTGCTAGGGCCTGAGTTAGGATTAGTGTCAAGGCCTTAGTTAGGACCAATTTCAGGGCCTTAGTTTGGACTAGCATCAGAGCCATTGTTAGGAATCGTATGAGGGCCTGAGTTAGGCATACTATCAGGGCCTTAGTTAGGGACAGTTTTAGGGCCTGAGTTAGGATTAGTGTCAAGGCCTTATATAGGACCAATTTTAGGGCTTTAGTTTGGACTAGCAACAAAGCCTTTGTTAGGTATCATGTCGGGGCCTCAGTTAGGTGTAGTGTCAGGGCCATTGTTAGGGACAGTATCAGGGCCTGACTTAGGAGAAGTTCAGGGCCTTAGCCAGGGAAAGTGTCAGGGCCTGAATTAGCAGTAGTGTCCAAAGTCCTTAGTGAGGAGAGTAAGGAGTAAGTCAGGACTCAGGCCCTGACACTGTTCTTAAATAAGGCCCTGACATTACCTGTAACACAGGTCGTGATCTGATTCCTATCATAGGCGCTGATGTTGGACTTAACTAAGGCCCTGACACTCTTCCTAACTAAAGCTGTGACACTATTCTTAACTCAGGCCCTGACACTGTCCCTAACAAAGCCTCTGACACTACTCCTAAATCAGGCACTGACACTGTCCGTAACTAAGGCCCTGACATACACCTAACTCAGGCCCTGACACTGTCTCTAACTAAGGCCCTGATACTACTCCAAACTCAGCACTGACACTGTCACTAACTAAGGCCCTGACACTATTCATAGCTCACGCCCTAACACAACTCCTAAATCATGCCCTGACAATGTCCCTAACTAAAGCCCTGACACTACTCCTATCTCAAGCAATGACACTGTCCCTAACTTAGGCCCTGACTCTACTCCTGACTCAGGCACTGACACTGGCCCTAACTTAGGCCGTGACGCTACTCCTAACTAAGCAACTGACACTGTCCCTAACTAAGGCCCGGACACTACTCCTTACTCAGGCACTGATAATGTCACTAACTAAGGCCGTGACACTACTCCCCAAATAGGCATGGAGACTGTCCCGAAATACGCCCTGACAGTACTCCCATCTCAGGCACTGTCACTGTCCCTAACTAAGGCCCTGACACTACTCCCAAACTAGGCACTGACATTGTCCCTAACTAAGGCCTTGACATTACTCTCAACTCAGGCACTAACACTGTCCCTAACTAAGGACTTGTCACTACTCTTAACTCAGGCCCTGGCACAGTCCCTAACAAAGGCCTGCCACTACCCCCAACTCTGGCACTGAGAGTGTCCCTAACTACGGCCATCACACTACTCCTAACTCAGGCACTGATGCTGTCCCTAAGTAAGGCCCTGACACTACTCCCAACGCAAGTACTGGTGCTGTCCCTAACTAAGGCACTGGCACTACTCCCAACTCGCCCTGGCGCTGTCCCTAACTAAGGCTCTGACACTACTCCCAATTCAGGCAATGACAGTGTCCCTAACTGAGGCAATGACACTACTCCCAACTCAAGCACTAAGGCTCTGGATCATTGTGATGACAAGCGCCATGGAGCATTGTGAGGATAAGGGCCATGGAGAATTGTGATGACGGGTCCTGGAGCATTGTGGCGACAAGGGCCATGGAGCATTTTGATTAAAGGGGTCATGGGGCATTGTGATGAAAGTGGTCATGGAGCACTGTGATTAAAGTGGTCATGGAACATTTTGATAAAAGTGGCCATGTAGCATTGTGATGAAAAGTGCTATGGAGCATTGGGATGACAGGGGTCATGGAGCATTGTGATGACAAATGAGTGGAGATTTGTGATGACGAGGACCATGGAGCGTTGAGATTATAAGGATCCTGCAGCATTGTGATGACAGGGGCCATGGAGCATTTTAATGACAAGGGACATGGAACATTGTGATGACAGAAGTCATGGAGCATTGTGGTGACCAGTGGCATGGAGCATTGTGAAGAAAGGGGTACTGTAACATTGTGAAGAAAGGGTCAAGGAGCATTTTGATTACAAAGATCATGGAGCATTGTGATGACAAGGGTCATGGAGCATTGTGATGACAAGAGTCATGGAGACTTGTGATGACAGGGGGCATGGAGCTTTGTGATTTCACAGACATGTAGCATTTTAGACAAGGGTCATGGAGCATTGTGATGAAAGGGGTCATGGAGCATTGTGATGATAAGGGCATGGAGCATTTTGATGACAATGGCACGCAGCATTGCGATGACAAAGGTCATGGAGCATTGTGATGACAGGGGTTATGGAGCATTGTGATGACAAGGGCTTGGAGCATTGTGATGACAGTGATCATGGAACATTGTGACGATAAGGGCATCGAGCCGAGTTAGGGACAGTCTAGCGGCCTTGGGACTAAATTCAGTGCCTGAATTAGGCACAGCATAAGGTCTTTAGTTAGCATAAGAGGTAGGACATTAGCTCGGGACAGGGTTAGGTTAAAGGCTTGGAATCGTGTCAGGAAATGACCTAAGGATAGTGTGAAGACCTTTGTTACTGAGACTCTCAGGGACTTATTCAGAAGCAGCGTTAGGGCTTCAGGTAGGCACAGCATCAGGGCCTGACTTAGGGAGAGCGACAGGGCCTGAGTGAGGCCTAATGTCAGGCCCTTAGCTGGGGACACTGTCAGGGAATGACTTAGGAGCAGCATCAGTGCCTTTGTTGGATCAGCTTTAGGCTCTTAGTTAAAGACATGACCGGAGCCCAAGGTAGTCACAGCGTCAAGGCCTCAGTTAGGGAAAGCTTCAGGGTCTGAGTTACAGACAGCCTCAGGTCTTCACTTAAAGACAGTGACAGGGCTTTCTTAGGGACAGTGTCAGGACCTTGGTTAGAAATGAGTCAGGATATTAGCTCAGGAGAGTGTCAGGATTTTAGTTCTTGCTGGCAGCAGGGCCTATATTAAGGACAGATTCCGGGCCTTTGTTAGATTCAGTGTCATGGCCTTAGTTAGGAGTAGTCAGGGCCTTAGTTAGGGAGAGCATTAGGGTTTCAGTTAGCATAAGATGCAGGAGATTATCTCGGGACAGAGTCAGGTCCCAGGCCAGAGATAGTGAAAGGAAATGACCAAGGGCTAACGAGAAGACCTAAGTTATTGAGAGCATCAGGGCCTTAGTTAGCAGCAGCATGAGTGCCTTTAATCAGGACCAGCGCCAGGGCTTGATGTACGGACAGCGTCAGAGCCTAACTAAGGTACAGCAACAGGGCCTAAGTGAGGCCTATCTTTAGGGCCTGAGTAAGGGACAGTATCAGGGCATGATTTAGGAGCAGCATAAAGGCCTCTGTAGGATCAGCATTAGGCTCTTCGTTAAAGCTATTATCAGGGCCTCCGTTAGGGATAGCCTCAAGGCCTCACTTAGGGACAGCGTCAGGGCTTACTTTGGGAAATTTCAGGACCTTGGTAAGACATGGGTCAGGCTATTAGCTCAGGGTAATATCAGGTGTTCAGATATTGACGGCAGCAGGGCCTTAGTTAGAGGCAGTGTCAGGGCGTAAGTTAGGACTAGCATCAGAGCCTTTGTTAGGTACAGTGTCAGTGACTGAGTTAGGTGTAGTGTCAGAGCCTTAGTTAGGGACAGTGTCAGGGCCTGCAGTAGGACGAGCTTCCAGGCCTCAGTTAGGGACAGGTTCACGGCCTCGGACCTAAATTCAGGGCCTCATTTAGGGACAGAATCAGGGAATTAGCTAGCATAAGGGGATCTACAGCTGAAAGCAACCTGAACACCACCACAAGCAGATGCAGAAGTGAACCATGCACGCTCCTATGAAGGAATATTCCACAGCAGTTGAGTACATTTTGTTTAAAGTTAGTAACACTATAAAAATTATGTTTTGAAGAAAACTCTATTCAGAAGATGAAAGAATCTCGTTCTAAAGAATCCCTTTAGCTAATCTCGACATTAGCTAAAGAGAAGGTTAGGTTAAGGTCTAGGGAGAGTGTCAGGAAATGACCTAGGGATAGTGTCAAGACCTTAGTTACTTAGCACATCAGGACCTAATTTAGGAGCAGTGAGTGTCAGGGCTTCGGGTAGGAACAGCGTCAGAGCCTGACTTAGGGAGTGGGACAGGACCTGAGTGAGGCCTAGCGTCAGGGCCTTAGCTAGAGACAGTGTCAGGGCATGACTTAGGAGCAGCATAAGAGCCACGGTAGGATCAGCCTCAGGGGCTATGTTAAAGATATTATCAGGGCCTCTGTTAGGGACAGCCTCAAGGCCTCACTTCGAGACAGCATCAGGGCTTCCTTAGGGACAGTTTCAGGACCTTGGTAAGAGATGGGTCAAGAAATTAGCTCAGGATCGTGTCAGGACTTTAGATATTGACGCCAGCAGGGTCTTAGTTAGGGACAGTGTCAGGCCCTGAATTAGGACGAACATCGAGGCCTTAGGTACGGACAGGGTCACAGCCTCGAGAGTAATTTTAGGCCCTTAGTTAAGGACAGCAGCAGGGCTGTAGTTAGCATAAGAGGCACGACATTTGCTAGGGACAGGGTCAGGTTATGGTCTAGGGATAGTGTCAGGAAAGGACCTAAGCATAGTGTCAAAACCTTAGTTACTGAGAGTATCAGATCCTTATTTAGAACCAGTGTCAGGGCTTCGGGTAGGGACAGCATCAGAGCCTGACTTAGGGAGAGCGACAGGGCCTGAGTGAGGCCTAGCGTCAGGCCCTTAGCTGAGGACACTGTCAGGGCATGACTTAGGAACAGAATCAGCGCCTCTGTTGGATCAGCCTTAGCGTCTTTGTTACAGAGATGATCAGGGCCTGACTTAGTCACAGCTTCAAGGCCTCAGTTAGGGAAAGCTTCAGGGCCTGAGTTAGGGGCAGCCTCAGTTCTTAACACAGGGACAGCGACAGGGCTTTCTTAGGGACAGTGTCAGGACCTTGGTTAGAAATATGTCAGGATATTAACTCAGGCTAGTGTCCAGTTTTTAGTTATTGCTGACAGCAGGGCCTATATTAGGGGCAAATTCTGAGCCTTACTTAGAGACAGTGTCAGGGCCTGAGTTAGGACTAGCATCAGAGCCCTTGTAAAGTACAGTGTCAGGGCTTTAGTTAGGGACAGTGTCAGCGCCTCAGTTAGGATGAGCCTCCAACCTCAGTTAGGGACAGGTGGACGGCCTCGGGACTAATTTCAGGCTCTTAGTTAGAGACAGCCTCAGGGATTTAGTTAGCATAAGAGGCTTGACAATAGCTAAAGACAAGTTTAGGTTAAGATCTAGGGATAGTGTCAGGAAATGACCTAGGGATAGTGTCAAGACCATAGCTAATTAGAGCATCAGTGCCTAATTTAGGCCCAGTGTCAGGGCTTCAGGTAGGGACAGAGTCTTAGCCTGACTTAAGGAGAGCGACAGGGCCTGAGTGATGCCTAGAGTCAGGGCCTTAGCTACGGACAGCGTCAGGGCATGACATAGGATCAACATAAGGGTCTCTGTAAGATCAGCATTAGAGTTTAGTTAAAGACATTATCAGGACCTCTGTGAGGGACAGCCTCAGGGCCTCACTGAGGGACAGTGTCAGGGCTAACGATGGGAGAGTTTCAGGACCTTGGTAAGACATGGGTCAGGATATTAGCTCAGGATAATGTCAGGACTTTAGATATTGATGGTAGCAGCGCCTACGTTAGGGAAAGTTTCAAGGCGTTAGTTAGGAGTAGCGGGCCTCTGATAGGTCCATTGTCAGATCCTCAGTTAGCAATAGTGTTAGGGCCTTAGTTAGGGACAGTGTCAGGGCCGGATGTAGGGCGAGCATCTAGGCCTTCGTTCGGGACAGTTTCATGGTCTTGGGACTAAATTCAGTGCCTGAGGTAGGCACAGCCTAAGGGCTTCAGTTAGCATAAGAGGCAGGACATTAGCTTGTGGCCGTGTCAGTTTAACATCTAGAGATAGTGTCAGGAAATGACCTAAGGATAGTGTGAAGCCCTTTGTTACGGAGACTCTCAGGGCCTTATTCAGAACCAGTGTTAGGGCTTCAGGTAGGGACAGCATCAGAGCCTGACTTAGGGAGAGCGTTAGGGTCTGAGTGAGGCCTAGCATCAGACACTTAGTGGGGGACACTATCGGGGCATGACTTAGGAGCAGCATCAGGGCCTCTGTTGGATCAGCCTTAGGGTCTTAGTTAAAGACATGATCAGGGTCTGAGTTAGTCACAGCATCAAGGCCTGAGTTAGTTAGGGAAAGCTTCAGGGCCTCACATAGGGACAGCGTCAGGGCTTGCTTTGGGACAGTTTCAGGACCTTGGTAAGACATGGGTCAGGTTATTAGCTCCGGATAATGTCAGGACTTTAGATGTTGATGGCAGCAGCCCTTAGTTAGAGACAGTGTCAGGCCCTGAGTTACGACTAGCATCAGAGTCTTTGTTAGATACAATGTACGGGACTGAATTAGGAGTAGAGTCAGGGCCTTAGTTAGTGACAGTGTCAGGGCCTGACTTAGGGAGAGCGACAGGGCCTGAGTGAGGCTTAGCATCAGGCCCTTAGCTGGGCACAGTGTCAGGGCATGACTTTGGAGCAGCATCAGCGTCTTTGCTGGATCAGCATTAAGGTCTTCGTTAGGTACATGATCAGGGCCTGAATTAGTCACAGCTTCAAGGCTTCAGTTCAGGAAAGCTTCAGGGCCTGAGTTAGGGACAGCCTCAGGTCTTCACTTAGGGACAGCGTCAGGGCTTACTTTGGGACAGTTTCAGGACCTTGGAAGGACCTAGGTCAGGATATTAGCTCAGAATAATGTCAGGACTTTTGATAGTGTTGGCAGCAGGGCTTTAGTTACAGACGGTTTCAGGGCCTGAGTTAGGCCTAGCATCAGAGACTTTGTTAGGTACCGTGTAAGGGACTGAGTTAGGAGTAGTGTCAGGGCCTTGCTTAGGGACAGTGTCAGGGTCTGATTTAGGTGTACTGTCTGAGACCTAGTTAGGGACAGTGCTAGGGCCTGAGTTAGGATTAGTGTCAAGGCCTTAGTTAGGACCAATTTCAGGGCCTTAGTTTGGACTAGCATCAGAGCCATTGTTAGGAATCGTATGAGGGCCTGAGTTAGGCATACTATCAGGGCCTTAGTTAGGGACAGTTTTAGGGCCTGAGTTAGGATTAGTGTCAAGGCCTTATATAGGACCAATTTTAGGGCTTTAGTTTGGACTAGCAACAAAGCCTTTGTTAGGTATCATGTCGGGGCCTCAGTTAGGTGTAGTGTCAGGGCCATTGTTAGGGACAGTATCAGGGCCTGACTTAGGAGAAGTTCAGGGCCTTAGCCAGGGAAAGTGTCAGGGCCTGAATTAGCAGTAGTGTCCAAAGTCCTTAGTGAGGAGAGTAAGGAGTAAGTCAGGACTCAGGCCCTGACACTGTTCTTAAATAAGGCCCTGACATTACCTGTAACACAGGTCGTGATCTGATTCCTATCATAGGCGCTGATGTTGGACTTAACTAAGGCCCTGACACTCTTCCTAACTAAAGCTGTGACACTATTCTTAACTCAGGCCCTGACACTGTCCCTAACAAAGCCTCTGACACTACTCCTAAATCAGGCACTGACACTGTCCGTAACTAAGGCCCTGACATACACCTAACTCAGGCCCTGACACTGTCTCTAACTAAGGCCCTGATACTACTCCAAACTCAGCACTGACACTGTCACTAACTAAGGCCCTGACACTATTCATAGCTCACGCCCTAACACAACTCCTAAATCATGCCCTGACAATGTCCCTAACTAAAGCCCTGACACTACTCCTATCTCAAGCAATGACACTGTCCCTAACTTAGGCCCTGACTCTACTCCTGACTCAGGCACTGACACTGGCCCTAACTTAGGCCGTGACGCTACTCCTAACTAAGCAACTGACACTGTCCCTAACTAAGGCCCGGACACTACTCCTTACTCAGGCACTGATAATGTCACTAACTAAGGCCGTGACACTACTCCCCAAATAGGCATGGAGACTGTCCCGAAATACGCCCTGACAGTACTCCCATCTCAGGCACTGTCACTGTCCCTAACTAAGGCCCTGACACTACTCCCAAACTAGGCACTGACATTGTCCCTAACTAAGGCCTTGACATTACTCTCAACTCAGGCACTAACACTGTCCCTAACTAAGGACTTGTCACTACTCTTAACTCAGGCCCTGGCACAGTCCCTAACAAAGGCCTGCCACTACCCCCAACTCTGGCACTGAGAGTGTCCCTAACTACGGCCATCACACTACTCCTAACTCAGGCACTGATGCTGTCCCTAAGTAAGGCCCTGACACTACTCCCAACCAAGTACTGGTGCTGTCCCTAACTAAGGCACTGGCACTACTCCCAACTCGCCCTGGCGCTGTCCCTAACTAAGGCTCTGACACTACTCCCAATTCAGGCAATGACAGTGTCCCTAACTGAGGCAATGACACTACTCCCAACTCAAGCACTAAGGCTCTGGATCATTGTGATGACAAGCGCCATGGAGCATTGTGAGGATAAGGGCCATGGAGAATTGTGATGACGGGTCCTGGAGCATTGTGGCGACAAGGGCCATGGAGCATTTTGATTAAAGGGGTCATGGGGCATTGTGATGAAAGTGGTCATGGAGCACTGTGATTAAAGTGGTCATGGAACATTTTGATAAAAGTGGCCATGTAGCATTGTGATGAAAAGTGCTATGGAGCATTGGGATGACAGGGGTCATGGAGCATTGTGATGACAAATGCGTGGAGATTTGTGATGACGAGGACCATGGAGCGTTGAGATTATAAGGATCCTGCAGCATTGTGATGACAGGGGCCATGGAGCATTTTAATGACAAGGGACATGGAACATTGTGATGACAGAAGTCATGGAGCATTGTGGTGACCAGTGGCATGGAGCATTGTGAAGAAAGGGGTACTGTAACATTGTGAAGAAAGGGTCAAGGAGCATTTTGATTACAAAGATCATGGAGCATTGTGATGACAAGGGTCATGGAGCATTGTGATGACAAGAGTCATGGAGACTTGTGATGACAGGGGGCATGGAGCTTTGTGATTTCACAGACATGTAGCATTTTAGACAAGGGTCATGGAGCATTGTGATGAAAGGGGTCATGGAGCATTGTGATGATAAGGGCATGGAGCATTTTGATGAAAATGGCATGTAGCATTGCGATGACAAAGGTCATGGAGCATTGTGATGACAGGGTTTATGGAGCACTGTGATGACAAGGGCGTGGAGCATTGTGATGACAGTGATCATGGAACATTGTGACGATAAGGGCATCGAGCCGAGTTAGGGACAGTCTAGCGGCCTTGGGACTAAATTCAGTGCCTGAATTAGGCACAGCATAAGGTCTTTAGTTAGCATAAGAGGTAGGACATTAGCTCGGGACAGGGTTAGGGTAAAGGCTTGGAATCGTGTCAGGAAATGACCTAAGGATAGTGTGAAGACCTTTGTTACTGAGACTCTCAGGGACTTATTCAGAAGCAGCGTTAGGGCTTCAGGTAGGCACAGCATCAGGGCCTGACTTAGGGAGAGCGACAGGGCCTGAGTGAGGCCTAATGTCAGGCCCTTAGCTGGGGACACTGTCAGGGAATGACTTAGGAGCAGCATCAGTGCCTTTGTTGGATCAGCTTTAGGCTCTTAGTTAAAGACATGACCGGAGCCCAAGGTAGTCACAGCGTCAAGGCCTCAGTTAGGGAAAGCTTCAGGGTCTGAGTTACAGACAGCCTCAGGTCTTCACTTAAAGACAGCGACAGGGCTTTCTTAGGGACAGTGTCAGGACCTTGGTTAGAAATGAGTCAGGATATTAGCTCAGGAGAGTGTCAGGATTTTAGTTCTTGCTGGCAGCAGGGCCTATATTAAGGACAGATTCCGGGCCTTTGTTAGATTCAGTGTCATGGCCTTAGTTAGGAGTAGTCAGGGCCTTAGTTAGGGAGAGCATTAGGGTTTCAGTTAGCATAAGATGCAGGAGATTATCTCGGGACAGAGTCAGGTCCCAGGCCACAGATAGTGAAAGGAAATGACCAAGGGATAACGAGAAGACCTTAGTTATTGAGAGCATCAGGGCCTTAGTTAGCAGCAGCATGAGCGCCTCTAATCAGGACCAGCGCCAGGGCTTGATGTACGGACAGCGTCAGAGCCTAACTAAGGTACAGCAACAGGGCCTAAGTGAGGCCTATCTTTAGGGCCTGAGTAAGGGACAGTATCAGGGCATGACTTAGGAGCAGCATAAAGGCCTCTGTAGGATCAGCATTAGGCTCTTCGTTAAAGCTATTATCAGGGCTTCCGTTAGGGATAGCCTCAAGGCCTCACTTAGGGACAGCGTCAGGGCTTACTTTGGGAAAGTTTCAGGACCTTGGTAAGACATGGGTCAGGCTATTAGCTCAGGGTAATATCAGGTGTTCAGATATTGACGGCAGCAGGGCCTTAGTTAGAGGCAGTGTCAGGGCCTACGTTAGGACTAGCATCAGAGCCTTTGTTAGGTACAGTGTCAGTGACTGAGTTAGGTGTAGTGTCAGAGCCTTAGTTAGGGACAGTGTCAGGGCCTGCATTAGGACGAGCTTCCAGGCCTCAGTTAGGGACAGGTTCACGGCCTCGGACCTAAATTCAGGGCCTCATTTAGGGACACAATCAGGGATTTAGCTCGCATAAGGGGATCTACAGCTGAAAGCAACCTGAACACCACCACAAGCAGATGCAGAAGTGAACCATGCACGCTCCTATGAAGGAATATTCCACAGCAGTTGCGTACATTTTGTTTAAAGTTAGTAACACTATAAAAATTATGTTTTGAAGAAAACTCTATACAGATGATGAAAGAATCTCGTTCTAAAGAATCTCTTTAGCTAATCTCGACATTAGCTAAAGAGAAGGTTAGGTTAAGGTCTAGGGAGAGTGTCAGGAAATGACCTAGGGATAGTGTCAAGACCTTAGTTACTTAGCACATCAGGACCTAATTTAGGAGCAGTGAGTGTCAGGGCTTCGGATAGGAATAGCGTCAGAGCCTGACTTAGGGAGTGGGACAGGGCCTGAGTGAGACCTAGCGTCAGGGACTTAGCTAGAGACAGTGTCAGGGCATGACTTAGGAGCAACATAAGAGCCACGGTAGGATCAGCCTCAGGGGCTATGTTAAAGATATTATCAGGGCCTCTGTTAGGGACAGCCTCAAGGCCTCACTTCGAGACAGCATCAGGGCTTCCTTAGGGACAGTTTCAGGACCTTGGTAAGAGATGGGTCAAGAAATTAGCTCAGGATAGTGTCAGGACTTTAGATATTGTCGACAGCAGGGCCTTAGTTAGGGACAGTGTCAGGCCCTAAATTAGGACGAACATCGAGGCCTTAGTTATGGACAGGGTCACAGCCTCGAGAGTAATTTTAGGCCCTTAGTTAAGGACAGCAGCAGGGTTGTAGTTAGCATAAGAGGCACGACATTTGCTAGGGACATGGTCAGGTTATGGTCTAGGGATAGTGTCAGGAAAGGACCTAAGCATAGTGTCAAAACCTTAGTTACTGAGACTATCGGATCCTTATTTAGAACCAGTGTCAGGGCTTCAGGGAGGGACACCGTCAGAGCCTGACTTAGGGAGAGCAACAGGGCCTGAGTGAGGCCTAGCGTCAGGCCCTTAGCTGAGGACACTGTCAGGGCATGACTTAGGAACAGAATCAGCGCCTCTGTTGGATCAGCCTTAGCGTCTTTGTTACAGATATGATCAGGGCCTGACTTAGTCACAGTTTCTAGGCCTCAGTTAAGGAAAGCTTCAGGCCTGAGTTAGGGGCAGCCTCAGTTCTTAACATAGGGACAGCGACAGGGCTTTCTTAGGGACAGTGTCAGGACCTTGGTAAGAAATATGTCAGGATATTAACTCAGGCTAGTGTCCAGTTTTGAGTTATTGCTGACAGCAGGGCCTATATTAGGGGCAAATTCTGAGCCTTACTTAGAGACAGTGTCAGGGCCTGAGTTAGGACTAGCATCAGAGCCCTTGTAAAGTAGAGTGTCAGGGACTGAGTTAGGTGTAGTGTCAGGGCTTTAGTTAGGACAGTGTCAGCGCCTCAGTTAGGATGAGCCTCCAACCTCAGTTAGGGACAGGTGGACGGCCTCGGGACTAATTTCAGGCTCTTAGTTAGAGACAGCCTCAGGGATTTAGTTAGCATAAGAGGCTTGACAATAGCTAAAGACAAGTTTAGGTTAAGATCTAGGGATAGTGTCAGGAAATGACCTAGGGATAATGTCAAGACCATAGCTAATTAGAGCATCAGTGCCTAATTTAGGCCCAGTGTCAGGGCTTCAGGTAGGGACAGAGTCTTAGCCTGACTTAGGGAGAGCGACAGGGCCTGAGTGATGCCTAGAGTCAGGGCCTTAGCTACGGACAGCGTCAGGGCATGACATAGGATCAACATAAGGGTCTCTGTAAGATCAGCATTAGAGTTTAGTTAAAGACATTATCAGGACCTCTGTGAGGGACAGCCTCAGGGCCTCACTTAGGGACAGTGTCAGGGCTAACGATGGGAGAGTTTCAGGACCTTGGTAAGACATGGGTCAGGATATTAGCTCAGGATAATGTCAGGACTTTAGATATTGATGGTAGCAGCGCCTACGTTAGCGAAAGTTTCAAGGCGTTAGTTAGGAGTAGCGGGCCTCTGATAGGTCCATTGTCAGATCCTCAGTTAGCAATAGTGTTAGGGCCTTAGTTAGGGACAGTGTCAGGGCCGGATGTAGGGCGAGCATCTAGGCCTTCGTTCGGGACAGTTTCATGGTCTTGGGACTAAATTCAGTGCCTGAGGTAGGCACAGCCTAAGGGCTTCAGTTAGCATAAGAGGCAGGACATTAGCTTGTGGCCGTGTCAGTTTAACATCTAGAGATAGTGTCAGGAAATGACCTAAGGATAGTGTGAAGCCCTTTGTTACGGAGACTCTCAGGGCCTTATTCAGAACCAGTGTTAGGGCTTCAGGTAGGGACAGCATCAGAGCCTGACTTAGGGAGAGCGTTAGGGTCTGAGTGAGGCCTAGCATCAGACACTTAGTGGGGGACACTATCGGGGCATGACTTAGGAGCAGCATCAGGGCCTCTGTTGGATCAGCCTTAGGGTCTTAGTTAAAGACATGATCAGGGTCTGAGTTAGTCACAGCATCAAGGCCTGAGTTAGTTAGGGAAAGCTTCAGGGCCTCACATAGGGACAGCGTCAGGGCTTGCTTTGGGACAGTTTCAGGACCTTGGTAAGACATGGGTCAGGTTATTAGCTCCGGATAATGTCAGGACTTTAGATGTTGATGGCAGCAGCCCTTAGTTAGAGACAGTGTCAGGCCCTGAGTTACGACTAGCATCAGAGTCTTTGTTAGATACAATGTACGGGACTGAATTAGGAGTAGAGTCAGGGCCTTAGTTAGTGACAGTGTCAGGGCCTGACTTAGGGAGAGCGACAGGGCCTGAGTGAGGCTTAGCATCAGGCCCTTAGCTGGGCACAGTGTCAGGGCATGACTTTGGAGCAGCATCAGCGTCTTTGCTGGATCAGCATTAAGGTCTTCGTTAGGTACATGATCAGGGCCTGAATTAGTCACAGCTTCAAGGCTTCAGTTCAGGAAAGCTTCAGGGCCTGAGTTAGGGACAGCCTCAGGTCTTCACTTAGGGACAGCGTCAGGGCTTACTTTGGGACAGTTTCAGGACCTTGGAAGGACCTAGGTCAGGATATTAGCTCAGAATAATGTCAGGACTTTTGATAGTGTTGGCAGCAGGGCTTTAGTTACAGACGGTTTCAGGGCCTGAGTTAGGCCTAGCATCAGAGACTTTGTTAGGTACCGTGTAAGGGACTGAGTTAGGAGTAGTGTCAGGGCCTTGCTTAGGGACAGTGTCAGGGTCTGATTTAGGTGTACTGTCTGAGACCTAGTTAGGGACAGTGCTAGGGCCTGAGTTAGGATTAGTGTCAAGGCCTTAGTTAGGACCAATTTCAGGGCCTTAGTTTGGACTAGCATCAGAGCCATTGTTAGGAATCGTATGAGGGCCTGAGTTAGGCATACTATCAGGGCCTTAGTTAGGGACAGTTTTAGGGCCTGAGTTAGGATTAGTGTCAAGGCCTTATATAGGACCAATTTTAGGGCTTTAGTTTGGACTAGCAACAAAGCCTTTGTTAGGTATCATGTCGGGGCCTCAGTTAGGTGTAGTGTCAGGGCCATTGTTAGGGACAGTATCAGGGCCTGACTTAGGAGAAGTTCAGGGCCTTAGCCAGGGAAAGTGTCAGGGCCTGAATTAGCAGTAGTGTCCAAAGTCCTTAGTGAGGAGAGTAAGGAGTAAGTCAGGACTCAGGCCCTGACACTGTTCTTAAATAAGGCCCTGACATTACCTGTAACACAGGTCGTGATCTGATTCCTATCATAGGCGCTGATGTTGGACTTAACTAAGGCCCTGACACTCTTCCTAACTAAAGCTGTGACACTATTCTTAACTCAGGCCCTGACACTGTCCCTAACAAAGCCTCTGACACTACTCCTAAATCAGGCACTGACACTGTCCGTAACTAAGGCCCTGACATACACCTAACTCAGGCCCTGACACTGTCTCTAACTAAGGCCCTGATACTACTCCAAACTCAGCACTGACACTGTCACTAACTAAGGCCCTGACACTATTCATAGCTCACGCCCTAACACAACTCCTAAATCATGCCCTGACAATGTCCCTAACTAAAGCCCTGACACTACTCCTATCTCAAGCAATGACACTGTCCCTAACTTAGGCCCTGACTCTACTCCTGACTCAGGCACTGACACTGGCCCTAACTTAGGCCGTGACGCTACTCCTAACTAAGCAACTGACACTGTCCCTAACTAAGGCCCGGACACTACTCCTTACTCAGGCACTGATAATGTCACTAACTAAGGCCGTGACACTACTCCCCAAATAGGCATGGAGACTGTCCCGAAATACGCCCTGACAGTACTCCCATCTCAGGCACTGTCACTGTCCCTAACTAAGGCCCTGACACTACTCCCAAACTAGGCACTGACATTGTCCCTAACTAAGGCCTTGACATTACTCTCAACTCAGGCACTAACACTGTCCCTAACTAAGGACTTGTCACTACTCTTAACTCAGGCCCTGGCACAGTCCCTAACAAAGGCCTGCCACTACCCCCAACTCTGGCACTGAGAGTGTCCCTAACTACGGCCATCACACTACTCCTAACTCAGGCACTGATGCTGTCCCTAAGTAAGGCCCTGACACTACTCCCAACGCAAGTACTGGTGCTGTCCCTAACTAAGGCACTGGCACTACTCCCAACTCGCCCTGGCGCTGTCCCTAACTAAGGCTCTGACACTACTCCCAATTCAGGCAATGACAGTGTCCCTAACTGAGGCAATGACACTACTCCCAACTCAAGCACTAAGGCTCTGGATCATTGTGATGACAAGCGCCATGGAGCATTGTGAGGATAAGGGCCATGGAGAATTGTGATGACGGGTCCTGGAGCATTGTGGCGACAAGGGCCATGGAGCATTTTGATTAAAGGGGTCATGGGGCATTGTGATGAAAGTGGTCATGGAGCACTGTGATTAAAGTGGTCATGGAACATTTTGATAAAAGTGGCCATGTAGCATTGTGATGAAAAGTGCTATGGAGCATTGGGATGACAGGGGTCATGGAGCATTGTGATGACAAATGCGTGGAGATTTGTGATGACGAGGACCATGGAGCGTTGAGATTATAAGGATCCTGCAGCATTGTGATGACAGGGGCCATGGAGCATTTTAATGACAAGGGACATGGAACATTGTGATGACAGAAGTCATGGAGCATTGTGGTGACCAGTGGCATGGAGCATTGTGAAGAAAGGGGTACTGTAACATTGTGAAGAAAGGGTCAAGGAGCATTTTGATTACAAAGATCATGGAGCATTGTGATGACAAGGGTCATGGAGCATTGTGATGACAAGAGTCATGGAGACTTGTGATGACAGGGGGCATGGAGCTTTGTGATTTCACAGACATGTAGCATTTTAGACAAGGGTCATGGAGCATTGTGATGAAAGGGGTCATGGAGCATTGTGATGATAAGGGCATGGAGCATTTTGATGACAATGGCACGCAGCATTGCGATGACAAAGGTCATGGAGCATTGTGATGACAGGGGTTATGGAGCATTGTGATGACAAGGGCTTGGAGCATTGTGATGACAGTGATCATGGAACATTGTGACGATAAGGGCATCGAGCCGAGTTAGGGACAGTCTAGCGGCCTTGGGACTAAATTCAGTGCCTGAATTAGGCACAGCATAAGGTCTTTAGTTAGCATAAGAGGTAGGACATTAGCTCGGGACAGGGTTAGGTTAAAGGCTTGGAATCGTGTCAGGAAATGACCTAAGGATAGTGTGAAGACCTTTGTTACTGAGACTCTCAGGGACTTATTCAGAAGCAGCGTTAGGGCTTCAGGTAGGCACAGCATCAGGGCCTGACTTAGGGAGAGCGACAGGGCCTGAGTGAGGCCTAATGTCAGGCCCTTAGCTGGGGACACTGTCAGGGAATGACTTAGGAGCAGCATCAGTGCCTTTGTTGGATCAGCTTTAGGCTCTTAGTTAAAGACATGACCGGAGCCCAAGGTAGTCACAGCGTCAAGGCCTCAGTTAGGGAAAGCTTCAGGGTCTGAGTTACAGACAGCCTCAGGTCTTCACTTAAAGACAGCGACAGGGCTTTCTTAGGGACAGTGTCAGGACCTTGGTTAGAAATGAGTCAGGATATTAGCTCAGGAGAGTGTCAGGATTTTAGTTCTTGCTGGCAGCAGGGCCTATATTAAGGACAGATTCCGGGCCTTTGTTAGATTCAGTGTCATGGCCTTAGTTAGGAGTAGTCAGGGCCTTAGTTAGGGAGAGCATTAGGGTTTCAGTTAGCATAAGATGCAGGAGATTATCTCGGGACAGAGTCAGGTCCCAGGCCAGAGATAGTGAAAGGAAATGACCAAGGGCTAACGAGAAGACCTAAGTTATTGAGAGCATCAGGGCCTTAGTTAGCAGCAGCATGAGTGCCTTTAATCAGGACCAGCGCCAGGGCTTGATGTACGGACAGCGTCAGAGCCTAACTAAGGTACAGCAACAGGGCCTAAGTGAGGCCTATCTTTAGGGCCTGAGTAAGGGACAGTATCAGGGCATGACTTAGGAGCAGCATAAAGGCCTCTGTAGGATCAGCATTAGGCTCTTCGTTAAAGCTATTATCAGGGCCTCCGTTAGGGATAGCCTCAAGGCCTCACTTAGGGACAGCGTCAGGGCTTACTTTGGGAAATTTCAGGACCTTGGTAAGACATGGGTCAGGCTATTAGCTCAGGGTAATATCAGGTGTTCAGATATTGACGGCAGCAGGGCCTTAGTTAGAGGCAGTGTCAGGGCCTAAGTTAGGACTAGCATCAGAGCCTTTGTTAGGTACAGTGTCAGTGACTGAGTTAGGTGTAGTGTCAGAGCCTTAGTTAGGGACAGTGTCAGGGCCTGCAGTAGGACGAGCTTCCAGGCCTCAGTTAGGGACAGGTTCACGGCCTCGGACCTAAATTCAGGGCCTCATTTAGGGACAGAATCAGGGAATTAGCTAGCATAAGGGGATCTACAGCTGAAAGCAACCTGAACACCACCACAAGCAGATGCAGAAGTGAACCATGCACGCTCCTATGAAGGAATATTCCACAGCAGTTGAGTACATTTTGTTTAAAGTTAGTAACACTATAAAAATTATGTTTTGAAGAAAACTCTATTCAGAAGATGAAAGAATCTCGTTCTAAATAATCCCTTTAGCTAATCTCGACATTAGCTAAAGAGAAGGTTAGGTTAAGGTCTAGGGAGAGTGTCAGGAAATGACCTAGGGATAGTGTCAAGACCTTAGTTACTTAGCACATCAGGACCTAATTTAGGAGCAGTGAGTGTCAGGGCTTCGGGTAGGAACAGCGTCAGAGCCTGACTTAGGGAGTGGGACAGGACCTGAGTGAGGCCTAGCGTCAGGGCCTTAGCTAGAGACAGTGTCAGGGCATGACTTAGGAGCAGCATAAGAGCCACGGTAGGATCAGCCTCAGGGGCTATGTTAAAGATATTATCAGGGCCTCTGTTAGGGACAGCCTCAAGGCCTCACTTCGAGACAGCATCAGGGCTTCCTTAGGGACAGTTTCAGGACCTTGGTAAGAGATGGGTCAAGAAATTAGCTCAGGATCGTGTCAGGACTTTAGATATTGACGCCAGCAGGGTCTTAGTTAGGGACAGTGTCAGGCCCTGAATTAGGACGAACATCGAGGCCTTAGGTACGGACAGGGTCACAGCCTCGAGAGTAATTTTAGGCCCTTAGTTAAGGACAGCAGCAGGGCTGTAGTTAGCATAAGAGGCACGACATTTGCTAGGGACAGGGTCAGGTTATGGTCTAGGGATAGTGTCAGGAAAGGACCTAAGCATAGTGTCAAAACCTTAGTTACTGAGAGTATCAGATCCTTATTTAGAACCAGTGTCAGGGCTTCGGGTAGGGACAGCATCAGAGCCTGACTTAGGGAGAGCGACAGGGCCTGAGTGAGGCCTAGCGTCAGGCCCTTAGCTGAGGACACTGTCAGGGCATGACTTAGGAACAGAATCAGCGCCTCTGTTGGATCAGCCTTAGCGTCTTTGTTACAGAGATGATCAGGGCCTGACTTAGTCACAGCTTCAAGGCCTCAGTTAGGGAAAGCTTCAGGGCCTGAGTTAGGGGCAGCCTCAGTTCTTAACACAGGGACAGCGACAGGGCTTTCTTAGGGACAGTGTCAGGACCTTGGTTAGAAATATGTCAGGATATTAACTCAGGCTAGTGTCCAGTTTTTAGTTATTGCTGACAGCAGGGCCTATATTAGGGGCAAATTCTGAGCCTTACTTAGAGACAGTGTCAGGGCCTGAGTTAGGACTAGCATCAGAGCCCTTGTAAAGTACAGTGTCAGGGCTTTAGTTAGGGACAGTGTCAGCGCCTCAGTTAGGATGAGCCTCCAACCTCAGTTAGGGACAGGTGGACGGCCTCGGGACTAATTTCAGGCTCTTAGTTAGAGACAGCCTCAGGGATTTAGTTAGCATAAGAGGCTTGACAATAGCTAAAGACAAGTTTAGGTTAAGATCTAGGGATAGTGTCAGGAAATGACCTAGGGATAGTGTCAAGACCATAGCTAATTAGAGCATCAGTGCCTAATTTAGGCCCAGTGTCAGGGCTTCAGGTAGGGACAGAGTCTTAGCCTGACTTAAGGAGAGCGACAGGGCCTGAGTGATGCCTAGAGTCAGGGCCTTAGCTACGGACAGCGTCAGGGCATGACATAGGATCAACATAAGGGTCTCTGTAAGATCAGCATTAGAGTTTAGTTAAAGACATTATCAGGACCTCTGTGAGGGACAGCCTCAGGGCCTCACTGAGGGACAGTGTCAGGGCTAACGATGGGAGAGTTTCAGGACCTTGGTAAGACATGGGTCAGGATATTAACTCAGGATAATGTCAGGACTTTAGATATTGATGGTAGCAGCGCCTACGTTAGGGAAAGTTTCAAGGCGTTAGTTAGGAGTAGCGGGCCTCTGATAGGTCCATTGTCAGATCCTCAGTTAGCAATAGTGTTAGGGCCTTAGTTAGGGACAGTGTCAGGGCCGGATGTAGGGCGAGCATCTAGGCCTTCGTTCGGGACAGTTTCATGGTCTTGGGACTAAATTCAGTGCCTGAGGTAGGCACAGCCTAAGGGCTTCAGTTAGCATAAGAGGCAGGACATTAGCTTGTGGCCGTGTCAGTTTAACATCTAGGGATAGTGTCAGGAAATGACCTAAGGATAGTGTGAAGCCCTTTGTTACGGAGACTCTCAGGGCCTTATTCAGAACCAGTGTTAGGGCTTTAGGTAGGGACAGCATCAGAGCCTGACTTAGGGAGAGCGTTAGGGTCTGAGTGAGGCCTAGCATCAGACACTTAGTGGGGGACACTATCGGGGCATGACTTAGGAGCAGCATCAGGGCCTCTGTTGGATCAGCCTTAGTTAGGGTCTTAGTTAAAGACATGATCAGGGTCTGAGTTAGTCACAGCATCAAGGCCTGAGTTAGTTAGGGAAAGCTTCAGGGCCTCACTTAGGGACAGCGTCAGGGCTTACTTTGGGACAGTTTCAGGACCTTGGTAAGACATGGGTCAGGTTATTAGCTCCGGATAATGTCAGGACATTAGATGTTGATGGCAGCAGCCCTTAGTTAGAGACAGTGTCAGGCCCTGAGTTACGACTAGCATCAGAGTCTTTGTTAGATACAATGTACGGGACTGAATTAGGAGTAGAGTCAGGGCCTTAGTTAGTGACAGTGTCAGGGCCTGACTTAGGGAGAGCGACAGGGCCTGAGTGAGGCTTAGCGTCAGGCCCTTAGCTGGGCACAGTGTCAGGGCATGACTTTGGAGCAGCATCAGCGTCTTTGCTGGATCAGCATTAAGGTCTTCGTTAGGTACATGATCAGGGCCTGAATTAGTCACAGCTTCAAGGCTTCAGTTCAGGAAAGCTTCAGGGCCTGAGTTAGGGACAGCCTCAGGTCTTCACTTAGGGACAGCGTCAGGGCTTACTTTGGGACAGTTTCAGGACCTTGGAAGGACCTAGGTCAGGATATTAGCTCAGAATAATGTCAGGACTTTTGATAGTGTTGGCAGCAAGGCCTTAGTTACAGACGGTTTCAGGGCCTGAGTTAGGCCTAGCATCAGAGACTTTTTTAGGTACCGTGTAAGGGACTGAGTTAGGAGTAGTGTCAGGGCCTTGCTTAGGGACAGTGTCAGGGTCTGATTTAGGTGTACTGTCTGAGACCTAGTTAGGGACAGTGCTAGGGCCTGAGTTAGGATTAGTGTCAAGGCCTTAGTTAGGACCAATTTCAGGGCCTTAGTTTGGACTAGCATCAGAGCCATTGTTAGGAATCGTATGAGGGCCTGAGTTAGGCATACTATCAGGGCCTTAGTTAGGGACAGTTTTAGGGCCTGAGTTAGGATTAGTGTCAAGGCCTTATATAGGACCAATTTTAGGGCTTTAGTTTGGACTAGCAACAAAGCCTTTGTTAGGTATCATGTCGGGGCCTCAGTTAGGTGTAGTGTCAGGGCCATTGTTAGGGACAGTATCAGGGCCTGACTTAGGAGAAGTTCAGGGCCTTAGCCAGGGAAAGTGTCAGGGCCTGAATTAGCAGTAGTGTCCAAAGTCCTTAGTGAGGAGAGTAAGGAGTAAGTCAGGACTCAGGCCCTGACACTGTTCTTAAATAAGGCCCTGACATTACCTGTAACACAGGTCGTGATCTGATTCCTATCATAGGCGCTGATGTTGGACTTAACTAAAGCCCTGACACTGGTCCTAACTAAAGCTGTGACACTATTCTTAACTCAGGCCCTGACACTGTCCCTAACAAAGCCTCTGACACTACTCCTAAATCAGGCACTGACACTGTCCCTAACTAAGGCCTTGACATACACCTAACTCAGGCCCTGACACTGTCTCTAACTAAGGCCCTGATACTACTCCATACTCAGCCCTGACACTGTCACTAACTAAGGCCCTGACACTATTCATAGCTCACGCCCTAACACAACTCCTAAATCATACCCTTACAATGTCCCTAACTAAGGCCCTGACACTACTCCTATCTCAAGCAATGACACTGTCCCTAACTTAGGCCCTGACTCTACTCCTGACTCAGGCACTGAAACTGGCCCTAACTTAGGCCGTGACGCTACTCCTAACTAAGCAACTGCCACTGTCCCTAACTAAGGCCCGGACACTACTCCTTACTCAGGCACTGATAATGTCACTAACTAAGGCCGTGACACTACTCCCCAAATAGGCATTGAGACTGTCCCGAAATACGCCCTGACACTACTCCCAACGCAGGCACTGACGCTGTCCTTAACTAAGGCTCTGACACTACTCCCAAATCAGGCACTGACGCTGTCCCTTACTAAGTGTCTGACACTACTCCCAACACAGGCATTGACACTATCCCTAACTAAGGCCCTCACACTACGACTTACTTAGGCACTGACACGCTACCTAACTAAGGCCCTGAGACGACTTCTACCTCAGACCCTGACACTGTCCCTAACGAAGGGCCTGATACTACTCCCAACACAGGCACTGACACTCTCCCTAACTAAGGCCTTGACACTACTTTTAACTCATGCCCTGATGCTGTCCTCAAAAAAGACCCTGAGACTATTCCCAACTCAGGCACTGACACTCTCCCTAACTAAGACCCTGACACTACTCCCATCTCAGCCACTGACACTGTCCCTAATGCCCGGACACTACTTCCAACTCAGGCACTGAAACTGTCCCTAACTAGGCCCTGACACTACTCCCAACTCAGGCACTGACACTGTCCCTAACTAAGGCCCTGACATAACTCCCAACTCTGGCACTGACACTTTCTCTAACTAAGGCCCTGAAACTACTCCCAACTCAGGCACTGACCCTGTCCCTAACTAGGCCCTGACACTACTCCCAACTCAGGCACTGACACTGTCCCTAACTAAGGCCCTGACATAACTCCCAACTCTGGCACTGACACTTTCTCTAACTAAGGCCCTGAAACTACTCACAACTCAGGCCCTGACACTGTTCCTAACTACGGGTCACAGATTACTCCTAACATAGGCCCTGACACTATTCCTAACACAGTCACTGACACTGTCCCTAACTAAGGTCCTGAGATTATTCCTAACTCAGACACTGACACTGTCCATAACTTAGGCCATGTCACTACTCCCAACTCAGGCATTGACGCTGTTCCTAACTAAGGGTCTGACACTACTCCAAACGGAGACACTGACACTCTTCCAAATTAAGGCCTTGACACTACTCTTATCTCAGGCCCTGACACTGTCCATAATAAAGACCCTGACAAAAATCCCAACTTAGGCACTGACAATGTCCGTAACTAAGGCCCTGACACTATTTCCATCTCAGCCACTGACACTGTCCCTAACTATGGCCCTGACACTACTCCCAACGCAAGTACTGGTGCTGTCCCTAACTAAGTCACTGGCACTACTCTCAACTCGCCCTGGCGCTGTCCCTAACTAAGGCTCTGACACTACTCTCAATTCAGGCAATGACAGTGTCCCTAACTGAGGCAATGACACTACTCCCAACTCAAGCACTAAGGCTCTGGATCATTGTGATGACAAGCGCCATGGAGCATTGTGATGACAAGGGCCATGGAGAATTGTGATGACGGGTCCTGGAGCATTGTGGCGACAAGGGCCATGGAGCATTTTGATTACAGGGGTCATGGGACATTGTGATGAAAGTGGTCATGGAGCACTGTGATTAAAGTGGTCATGGAACATTTTGATAAAAGTGGCCATGTAGCATTGTGATGAAAAGTGCTATGGAGCATTGGGATGACAGGGGTCATGGAGCATTGGGATGACAAATGTGTGGAGATTTGTGATGACGAGGACCATGGAGCATTGAGATTAGAAGGATCCTGCAGCATTGTGATGACAGGGGCCATGGAGCATTTTAATGACAAGGGACATGGAGCATTGTGATGACAGAAGTCATGGAGCATTGTGGTGACCAGCGGCATGGAGCATTGTGAAGAAAGGGGTACTGTAACATTGTGAAGAAAGGGTCAAGGAGCATTTTGATTACAAGGATCATGGAGCATTGTGATGACAAGGGTCATGGAGCATTGTGATGACAAGTGTCATGGAGACTTGTGATGACAGGGGCCATGGAGCTTTGTGATTTCACAGACATGTAGCATTTTAGACAAGGGTCATGGAGCATTGTGATGAAAGGGGTCATGGAGCATTGTGATGATAAGGGCATGGAGCATTGTGATGACAATGGCATGTAGCATTGCGATGACAAAGGTCATGGAGCATTGTGATGACAGGGGTTATGGAGCATTGTGATGACAAGGGCGTGGAGCATTGTGATGACAGTGATCATGGAACATTGGGACGATAAGGGCATCGAGCCGAGTTAGGGACAGTCTAGCGGCCTTGGGACTAAATTCAGTGCCTGAATTAGGCACAACATAAGGTCTTTAGTTAGCATAAGAGGTAGGACATTAGCTCGGGACAGGGTTAGGGTAAAGGCTTGGAATCGTGTCAGGAAATGACCTAAGGATAGTGTGAAGACCTTTGTTACTGAGACTCTCAGGGACTTATTCAGAAGCAGCGTTAGGGCTTCAGGTAGGCACAGCATCAGGGCCTGACTTAGGGAGAGCGACAGGGCCTGAGTGAGGCCTAATGTCAGGCCCTTAGCTGGGGACACTGTCAGGGAATGACTTAGGAGCAGCATCAGTGCCTTTATTGGATCAGTTTAGGCTCTTAGTTAAAGACATGACCGGAGCCCAAGTTAGTCACAGCGTCAAGGCCTCAGTTAGGGAAAGCTTCAGGGTCTGAGTTACAGACAGCCTCAGGTCTTCACTTAAAGACAGCGACAGGGCTTTCTTAGGGACAATGTCAGGACCTTGGTTAGAAATGAGTCAGGATATTAGCTCAGGAGAGTGTCAGGATTTTAGTTCTTGCTGGCAGCAGGGCCTATATTAAGGACAGATTCCGGGCCTTTGTTAGATTCAGTGTCATGGCCTTAGTTAGGAGTAGTCAGGGCCTTAGTTAGGGAGAGCATTAGGGTTTCAGTTAGCATAAGATGCAGGAGATTATCTCGGGACAGAGTCAGGTCCCAGGCCACAGATAGTGAAAGGAAATGACCAAGGGCTAACGAGAAGACCTAAGTTATTGAGAGCATCAGGGCCTTAGTTAGCAGCAGCATGAGTGCCTTTAATCAGGACCAGCGCCAGGGCTTGATGTACGGACAGCGTCAGAGCCTAACTAAGGTACAGCAACAGGGCCTAAGTGAGGCCTATCTTTAGGGCCTGAGTAAGGGACAGTATCAGGGCATGACTTAGGAGCAGCATAAAGGCCTCTGTAGGATCAGCATTAGGCTCTTCGTTAAAGCTATTATCAGGGCCTCCGTTAGGGATAGCCTCAAGGCCTCACTTAGGGACAGCGTCAGGGCTTACTTTGGGAAAGTTTCAGGACCTTGGTAAGACATGGGTCAGGCTATTAGCTCAGGGTAATATCAGGTGTTCAGATATTGACGGCAGCAGGGCCTTAGTTAGAGGCAGTGTCAGGGCCTAAGTTAGGACTAGCATCAGAGCCTTTGTTAGGTACAGTGTCAGTGACTGAGTTAGGTGTAGTGTCAGAGCCTTAGTTAGGGACAGTGTCAGGGCCTGCATTAGGACGAGCTTCCAGGCCTCAGTTAGGGACAGGTTCACGGCCTCGGACCTAAATTCAGGGCCTCATTTAGGGACAGAATCAGGGATTTAGCTAGCATAAGGGGATCTCCAGCTGAAAGCAACCTGAACACCACCACAAGCAGATGCAGAAGTGAACCATGCACGCTCCTATGAAGGAATATTCCACAACAGTTGAGTACATTTTGTTTAAAGTTAGTAACACTATAAAAATTATGTTTTGAAGAAAACTCTATTCAGAAGATGAAAGAGTCTCGTTCTAAAGAATCCCTTTAGCTAATCTCGACATTAGCTAAAGAGAAGGTTAGGTTAAGGTCTAGGGAGAGTGTCAGGAAATGACCTAGGGATAGTGTCAAGACCTTAGTTACTTAGCACATCAGGACCTAATTTAGGAGCAGTGAGTGTCAGGGCTTCGGGTAGGAACAGCGTCAGAGCCTGACTTAGGGAGTGGGACAGGACCTGAGTGAGGCCTAGCGTCAGGGCCTTAGCTAGAGACAGTGTCAGGGCATGACTTAGGAGCAGCATAAGAGCCACGGTAGGATCAGCCTCAGGGGCTATGTTAAAGATATTATCAGGGCCTCTGTTAGGGACAGCCTCAAGGCCTCACTTCGAGACAGCATCAGGGCTTCCTTAGGGACAGTTTCAGGACCTTGGTAAGAGATGGGTCAAGAAATTAGCTCAGGATCGTGTCAGGACTTTAGATATTGACGCCAGCAGGGTCTTAGTTAGGGACAGTGTCAGGCCCTGAATTAGGACGAACATCGAGGCCTTAGGTACGGACAGGGTCACAGCCTCGAGAGTAATTTTAGGCCCTTAGTTAAGGACAGCAGCAGGGCTGTAGTTAGCATAAGAGGCACGACATTTGCTAGGGACAGGGTCAGGTTATGGTCTAGGGATAGTGTCAGGAAAGGACCTAAGCATAGTGTCAAAACCTTGGTTACTGAGAGTATCAGATCCTTATTTAGAACCAGTGTCAGGGCTTCGGGTAGGGACAGCATCAGAGCCTGACTTAGGGAGAGCGACAGGGCCTGAGTGAGGCCTAGCGTCAGGCCCTTAGCTGAGGACACTGTCAGGGCATGACTTAGGAACAGAATCAGCGCCTCTGTTGGATCAGCCTTAGCGTCTTTGTTACAGAGATGATCAGGGCCTGACTTAGTCACAGCTTCAAGGCCTCAGTTAGGGAAAGCTTCAGGGCCTGAGTTAGGGGCAGCCTCAGTTCTTAACACAGGGACAGCGACAGGGCTTTCTTAGGGACAGTGTCAGGACCTTGGTTAGAAATATGTCAGGATATTAACTCAGGCTAGTGTCCAGTTTTTAGTTATTGCTGACAGCAGGGCCTATATTAGGGGCAAATTCTGAGCCTTACTTAGAGACAGTGTTAGGGCCTGAGTTAGGACTAGCATCAGAGCCCTTGTAAAGTACAGTGTCAGGGCTTTAGTTAGGGACAGTGTCAGCGCCTCAGTTAGGATGAGCCTCCAACCTCAGTTAGGGACAGGTGGACGGCCTCGGGACTAATTTCAGGCTCTTAGTTAGAGACAGCCTCAGGGATTTAGTTAGCATAAGAGGCTTGACAATAGCTAAAGACAAGTTTAGGTTAAGATCTAGGGATAGTGTCAGGAAATGACCTAGGGATAGTGTCAAGACCATAGCTAATTAGAGCATCAGTGCCTAATTTAGGCCCAGTGTCAGGGCTTCAGGTAGGGACAGAGTCTTAGCCTGACTTAGGGAGAGCGACAGGGCCTGAGTGATGCCTAGAGTCAGGGCCTTAGCTACGGACAGCGTCAGGGCATGACATAGGATCAACATAAGGGTCTCTGTAAGATCAGCATTAGAGTTTAGTTAAAGACATTATCAGGACCTCTGTGAGGGACAGCCTCAGGGCCTCACTGAGGGACAGTGTCAGGGCTAACGATGGGAGAGTTTCAGGACCTTGGTAAGACATGGGTCAGGATATTAGCTCAGGATAATGTCAGGACTTTAGATATTGATGGTAGCAGCGCCTACGTTAGGGAAAGTTTCAAGGCGTTAGTTAGGAGTAGCGGGCCTCTGATAGGTCCATTGTCAGATCCTCAGTTAGCAATAGTGTTAGGGCCTTAGTTAGGGACAGTGTCAGGGCCGGATGTAGGGCGAGCATCTAGGCCTTCGTTCGGGACAGTTTCATGGTCTTGGGACTAAATTCAGTGCCTGAGGTAGGCACAGCCTAAGGGCTTCAGTTAGCATAAGAGGCAGGACATTAGCTTGTGGCCGTGTCAGTTTAACATCTAGGGATAGTGTCAGGAAATGACCTAAGGATAGTGTGAAGCCCTTTGTTACGGAGACTCTCAGGGCCTTATTCAGAACCAGTGTTAGGGCTTTAGGTAGGGACAGCATCAGAGCCTGACTTAGGGAGAGCGTTAGGGTCTGAGTGAGGCCTAGCATCAGACACTTAGTGGGGGACACTATCGGGGCATGACTTAGGAGCAGCATCAGGGCCTCTGTTGGATCAGCCTTAGTTAGGGTCTTAGTTAAAGACATGATCAGGGTCTGAGTTAGTCACAGCATCAAGGCCTGAGTTAGTTAGGGAAAGCTTCAGGGCCTCACTTAGGGACAGCGTCAGGGCTTACTTTGGGACAGTTTCAGGACCTTGGTAAGACATGGGTCAGGTTATTAGCTCCGGATAATGTCAGGACATTAGATGTTGATGGCAGCAGCCCTTAGTTAGAGACAGTGTCAGGCCCTGAGTTACGACTAGCATCAGAGTCTTTGTTAGATACAATGTACGGGACTGAATTAGGAGTAGAGTCAGGGCCTTAGTTAGTGACAGTGTCAGGGCCTGACTTAGGGAGAGCGACAGGGCCTGAGTGAGGCTTAGCGTCAGGCCCTTAGCTGGGCACAGTGTCAGGGCATGACTTTGGAGCAGCATCAGCCTCTTTGCTGGATCAGCATTAAGGTCTTCGTTAGGTACATGATCAGGGCCTGAATTAGTCACAGCTTCAAGGCTTCAGTTCAGGAAAGCTTCAGGGCCTGAGTTAGGGACAGCCTCAGGTCTTCACTTAGGGACAGCGTCAGGGCTTACTTTGGGACAGTTTCAGGACCTTGGAAGGACCTAGGTCAGGATATTAGCTCAGAATAATGTCAGGACTTTTGATAGTGTTGGCAGCAAGGCCTTAGTTACAGACGGTTTCAGGGCCTGAGTTAGGCCTAGCATCAGAGACTTTTTTAGGTACCGTGTAAGGGACTGAGTTAGGAGTAGTGTCAGGGCCTTGCTTAGGGACAGTGTCAGGGTCTGATTTAGGTGTACTGTCTGAGACCTAGTTAGGGACAGTGCTAGGGCCTGAGTTAGGATTAGTGTCAAGGCCTTAGTTAGGACCAATTTCAGGGCCTTAGTTTGGACTAGCATCAGAGCCATTGTTAGGAATCGTATGAGGGCCTGAGTTAGGCATACTATCAGGGCCTTAGTTAGGGACAGTTTTAGGGCCTGAGTTAGGATTAGTGTCAAGGCCTTATATAGGACCAATTTTAGGGCTTTAGTTTGGACTAGCAACAAAGCCTTTGTTAGGTATCATGTCGGGGCCTCAGTTAGGTGTAGTGTCAGGGCCATTGTTAGGGACAGTATCAGGGCCTGACTTAGGAGAAGTTCAGGGCCTTAGCCAGGGAAAGTGTCAGGGCCTGAATTAGCAGTAGTGTCCAAAGTCCTTAGTGAGGAGAGTAAGGAGTAAGTCAGGACTCAGGCCCTGACACTGTTCTTAAATAAGGCCCTGACATTACCTGTAACACAGGTCGTGATCTGATTCCTATCATAGGCGCTGATGTTGGACTTAACTAAGGCCCTGACACTCTTCCTAACTAAAGCTGTGACACTATTCTTAACTCAGGCCCTGACACTGTCCCTAACAAAGCCTCTGACACTACTCCTAAATCAGGCACTGACACTGTCCGTAACTAAGGCCCTGACATACACCTAACTCAGGCCCTGACACTGTCTCTAACTAAGGCCCTGATACTACTCCAAACTCAGCACTGACACTGTCACTAACTAAGGCCCTGACACTATTCATAGCTCACGCCCTAACACAACTCCTAAATCATGCCCTGACAATGTCCCTAACTAAAGCCCTGACACTACTCCTATCTCAAGCAATGACACTGTCCCTAACTTAGGCCCTGACTCTACTCCTGACTCAGGCACTGACACTGGCCCTAACTTAGGCCGTGACGCTACTCCTAAGTAAGCAACTGACACTGTCCCTAACTAAGGCCCGGACACTACTCCTTACTCAGGCACTGATAATGTCACTAACTAAGGCCGTGACACTACTCCCCAAATAGGCATGGAGACTGTCCCGAAATACGCCCTGACAGTACTCCCATCTCAGGCACTGTCACTGTCCCTAACTAAGGCCCTGACACTACTCCCAAACTAGGCACTGACATTGTCCCTAACTAAGGCCTTGACATTACTCTCAACTCAGGCACTAACACTGTCCCTAACTAAGGACTTGTCACTACTCTTAACTCAGGCCCTGGCACAGTCCCTAACAAAGGCCTGCCACTACCCCCAACTCTGGCACTGAGAGTGTCCCTAACTACGGCCATCACACTACTCCTAACTCAGGCACTGATGCTGTCCCTAAGTAAGGCCCTGACACTACTCCCAACGCAAGTACTGGTGCTGTCCCTAACTAAGGCACTGGCACTACTCCCAACTCGCCCTGGCGCTGTCCCTAACTAAGGCTCTGACACTACTCCCAATTCAGGCAATGACAGTGTCCCTAACTGAGGCAATGACACTACTCCCAACTCAAGCACTAAGGCTCTGGATCATTGTGATGACAAGCGCCATGGAGCATTGTGAGGATAAGGGCCATGGAGAATTGTGATGACGGGTCCTGGAGCATTGTGGCGACAAGGGCCATGGAGCATTTTGATTAAAGGGGTCATGGGGCATTGTGATGAAAGTGGTCATGGAGCACTGTGATTAAAGTGGTCATGGAACATTTTGATAAAAGTGGCCATGTAGCATTGTGATGAAAAGTGCTATGGAGCATTGGGATGACAGTGGTCATGGAGCATTGTGATGACAAATGCGTGGAGATTTGTGATGACGAGGACCATGGAGCGTTGAGATTATAAGGATCCTGCAGCATTGTGATGACAGGGGCCATGGAGCATTTTAATGACAAGGGACATGGAACATTGTGATGACAGAAGTCATGGAGCATTGTGGTGACCAGTGGCATGGAGCATTGTGAAGAAAGGGGTACTGTAACATTGTGAAGAAAGGGTCAAGGAGCATTTTGATTACAAAGATCATGGAGCATTGTGATGACAAGGGTCATGGAGCATTGTGATGACAAGAGTCATGGAGACTTGTGATGACAGGGGGCATGGAGCTTTGTGATTTCACAGACATGTAGCATTTTAGACAAGGGTCATGGAGCATTGTGATGAAAGGGGTCATGGAGCATTGTGATGATAAGGGCATGGAGCATTTTGATGAAAATGGCATGTAGCATTGCGATGACAAAGGTCATGGAGCATTGTGATGACAGGGTTTATGGAGCACTGTGATGACAAGGGCGTGGAGCATTGTGATGACAGTGATCATGGAACATTGTGACGATAAGGGCATCGAGCCGAGTTAGGGACAGTCTAGCGGCCTTGGGACTAAATTCAGTGCCTGAATTAGGCACAGCATAAGGTCTTTAGTTAGCATAAGAGGTAGGACATTAGCTCGGGACAGGGTTAGGTTAAAGGCTTGGAATCGTGTCAGGAAATGACCTAAGGATAGTGTGAAGACCTTTGTTACTGAGACTCTCAGGGACTTATTCAGAAGCAGCGTTAGGGCTTCAGGTAGGCACAGCATCAGGGCCTGACTTAGGGAGAGCGACAGGGCCTGAGTGAGGCCTAATGTCAGGCCCTTAGCTGGGGACACTGTCAGGGAATGACTTAGGAGCAGCATCAGTGCCTTTGTTGGATCAGCTTTAGGCTCTTAGTTAAAGACATGACCGGAGCCCAAGGTAGTCACAGCGTCAAGGCCTCAGTTAGGGAAAGCTTCAGGGTCTGAGTTACAGACAGCCTCAGGTCTTCACTTAAAGACAGCGACAGGGCTTTCTTAGGGACAGTGTCAGGACCTTGGTTAGAAATGAGTCAGGATATTAGCTCAGGAGAGTGTCAGGATTTTAGTTCTTGCTGGCAGCAGGGCCTATATTAAGGAC
This sequence comes from Balaenoptera physalus, assembly GCF_965194825.1. Classification (NCBI taxonomy): domain Eukaryota; kingdom Metazoa; phylum Chordata; class Mammalia; order Artiodactyla; family Balaenopteridae; genus Balaenoptera; species Balaenoptera physalus. The sequence goes on along the minus strand of NW_028125314.1, from coordinate 65,012 downwards.
AGATTCCGGGCCTTTGTTAGATTCAGTGTCATGGCCTTAGTTAGGAGTAGTCAGGGCCTTAGTTAGGGAGAGCATTAGGGTTTCAGTTAGCATAAGATGCAGGAGATTATCTCGGGACAGAGTCAGGTCCCAGGCCAGAGATAGTGAAAGGAAATGACCAAGGGCTAACGAGAAGACCTAAGTTATTGAGAGCATCAGGGCCTTAGTTAGCAGCAGCATGAGTGCCTTTAATCAGGACCAGCGCCAGGGCTTGATGTACGGACAGCGTCAGAGCCTAACTAAGGTACAGCAACAGGGCCTAAGTGAGGCCTATCTTTAGGGCCTGAGTAAGGGACAGTATCAGGGCATGACTTAGGAGCAGCATAAAGGCCTCTGTAGGATCAGCATTAGGCTCTTCGTTAAAGCTATTATCAGGGCCTCCGTTAGGGATAGCCTCAAGGCCTCACTTAGGGACAGCGTCAGGGCTTACTTTGGGAAATTTCAGGACCTTGGTAAGACATGGGTCAGGCTATTAGCTCAGGGTAATATCAGGTGTTCAGATATTGACGGCAGCAGGGCCTTAGTTAGAGGCAGTGTCAGGGCCTAAGTTAGGACTAGCATCAGAGCCTTTGTTAGGTACAGTGTCAGTGACTGAGTTAGGTGTAGTGTCAGAGCCTTAGTTAGGGACAGTGTCAGGGCCTGCAGTAGGACGAGCTTCCAGGCCTCAGTTAGGGACAGGTTCACGGCCTCGGACCTAAATTCAGGGCCTCATTTAGGGACAGAATCAGGGAATTAGCTAGCATAAGGGGATCTACAGCTGAAAGCAACCTGAACACCACCACAAGCAGATGCAGAAGTGAACCATGCACGCTCCTATGAAGGAATATTCCACAGCAGTTGAGTACATTTTGTTTAAAGTTAGTAACACTATAAAAATTATGTTTTGAAGAAAACTCTATTCAGAAGATGAAAGAATCTCGTTCTAAAGAATCCCTTTAGCTAATCTCGACATTAGCTAAAGAGAAGGTTAGGTTAAGGTCTAGGGAGAGTGTCAGGAAATGACCTAGGGATAGTGTCAAGACCTTAGTTACTTAGCACATCAGGACCTAATTTAGGAGCAGTGAGTGTCAGGGCTTCGGGTAGGAACAGCGTCAGAGCCTGACTTAGGGAGTGGGACAGGACCTGAGTGAGGCCTAGCGTCAGGGCCTTAGCTAGAGACAGTGTCAGGGCATGACTTAGGAGCAGCATAAGAGCCACGGTAGGATCAGCCTCAGGGGCTATGTTAAAGATATTATCAGGGCCTCTGTTAGGGACAGCCTCAAGGCCTCACTTCGAGACAGCATCAGGGCTTCCTTAGGGACAGTTTCAGGACCTTGGTAAGAGATGGGTCAAGAAATTAGCTCAGGATCGTGTCAGGACTTTAGATATTGACGCCAGCAGGGTCTTAGTTAGGGACAGTGTCAGGCCCTGAATTAGGACGAACATCGAGGCCTTAGGTACGGACAGGGTCACAGCCTCGAGAGTAATTTTAGGCCCTTAGTTAAGGACAGCAGCAGGGCTGTAGTTAGCATAAGAGGCACGACATTTGCTAGGGACAGGGTCAGGTTATGGTCTAGGGATAGTGTCAGGAAAGGACCTAAGCATAGTGTCAAAACCTTAGTTACTGAGAGTATCAGATCCTTATTTAGAACCAGTGTCAGGGCTTCGGGTAGGGACAGCATCAGAGCCTGACTTAGGGAGAGCGACAGGGCCTGAGTGAGGCCTAGCGTCAGGCCCTTAGCTGAGGACACTGTCAGGGCATGACTTAGGAACAGAATCAGCGCCTCTGTTGGATCAGCCTTAGCGTCTTTGTTACAGAGATGATCAGGGCCTGACTTAGTCACAGCTTCAAGGCCTCAGTTAGGGAAAGCTTCAGGGCCTGAGTTAGGGGCAGCCTCAGTTCTTAACACAGGGACAGCGACAGGGCTTTCTTAGGGACAGTGTCAGGACCTTGGTTAGAAATATGTCAGGATATTAACTCAGGCTAGTGTCCAGTTTTTAGTTATTGCTGACAGCAGGGCCTATATTAGGGGCAAATTCTGAGCCTTACTTAGAGACAGTGTCAGGGCCTGAGTTAGGACTAGCATCAGAGCCCTTGTAAAGTACAGTGTCAGGGCTTTAGTTAGGGACAGTGTCAGCGCCTCAGTTAGGATGAGCCTCCAACCTCAGTTAGGGACAGGTGGACGGCCTCGGGACTAATTTCAGGCTCTTAGTTAGAGACAGCCTCAGGGATTTAGTTAGCATAAGAGGCTTGACAATAGCTAAAGACAAGTTTAGGTTAAGATCTAGGGATAGTGTCAGGAAATGACCTAGGGATAGTGTCAAGACCATAGCTAATTAGAGCATCAGTGCCTAATTTAGGCCCAGTGTCAGGGCTTCAGGTAGGGACAGAGTCTTAGCCTGACTTAAGGAGAGCGACAGGGCCTGAGTGATGCCTAGAGTCAGGGCCTTAGCTACGGACAGCGTCAGGGCATGACATAGGATCAACATAAGGGTCTCTGTAAGATCAGCATTAGAGTTTAGTTAAAGACATTATCAGGACCTCTGTGAGGGACAGCCTCAGGGCCTCACTGAGGGACAGTGTCAGGGCTAACGATGGGAGAGTTTCAGGACCTTGGTAAGACATGGGTCAGGATATTAGCTCAGGATAATGTCAGGACTTTAGATATTGATGGTAGCAGCGCCTACGTTAGGGAAAGTTTCAAGGCGTTAGTTAGGAGTAGCGGGCCTCTGATAGGTCCATTGTCAGATCCTCAGTTAGCAATAGTGTTAGGGCCTTAGTTAGGGACAGTGTCAGGGCCGGATGTAGGGCGAGCATCTAGGCCTTCGTTCGGGACAGTTTCATGGTCTTGGGACTAAATTCAGTGCCTGAGGTAGGCACAGCCTAAGGGCTTCAGTTAGCATAAGAGGCAGGACATTAGCTTGTGGCCGTGTCAGTTTAACATCTAGGGATAGTGTCAGGAAATGACCTAAGGATAGTGTGAAGCCCTTTGTTACGGAGACTCTCAGGGCCTTATTCAGAACCAGTGTTAGGGCTTTAGGTAGGGACAGCATCAGAGCCTGACTTAGGGAGAGCGTTAGGGTCTGAGTGAGGCCTAGCATCAGACACTTAGTGGGGGACACTATCTGGGCATGACTTAGGAGCAGCATCAGGGCCTCTGTTGGATCAGCCTTAGTTAGGGTCTTAGTTAAAGACATGATCAGGGTCTGAGTTAGTCACAGCATCAAGGCCTGAGTTAGTTAGGGAAAGCTTCAGGGCCTCACTTAGGGACAGCGTCAGGGCTTACTTTGGGACAGTTTCAGGACCTTGGTAAGACATGGGTCAGGTTATTAGCTCCGGATAATGTCAGGACATTAGATGTTGATGGCAGCAGCCCTTAGTTAGAGACAGTGTCAGGCCCTGAGTTACGACTAGCATCAGAGTCTTTGTTAGATACAATGTACGGGACTGAATTAGGAGTAGAGTCAGGGCCTTAGTTAGTGACAGTGTCAGGGCCTGACTTAGGGAGAGCGACAGGGCCTGAGTGAGGCTTAGCATCAGGCCCTTAGCTGGGCACAGTGTCAGGGCATGACTTTGGAGCAGCATCAGCGTCTTTGCTGGATCAGCATTAAGGTCTTCGTTAGGTACATGATCAGGGCCTGAATTAGTCACAGCTTCAAGGCTTCAGTTCAGGAAAGCTTCAGGGCCTGAGTTAGGGACAGCCTCAGGTCTTCACTTAGGGACAGCGTCAGGGCTTACTTTGGGACAGTTTCAGGACCTTGGAAGGACCTAGGTCAGGATATTAGCTCAGAATAATGTCAGGACTTTTGATAGTGTTGGCAGCAAGGCCTTAGTTACAGACGGTTTCAGGGCCTGAGTTAGGCCTAGCATCAGAGACTTTTTTAGGTACCGTGTAAGGGACTGAGTTAGGAGTAGTGTCAGGGCCTTGCTTAGGGACAGTGTCAGGGTCTGATTTAGGTGTACTGTCTGAGACCTAGTTAGGGACAGTGCTAGGGCCTGAGTTAGGATTAGTGTCAAGGCCTTAGTTAGGACCAATTTCAGGGCCTTAGTTTGGACTAGCATCAGAGCCATTGTTAGGAATCGTATGAGGGCCTGAGTTAGGCATACTATCAGGGCCTTAGTTAGGGACAGTTTTAGGGCCTGAGTTAGGATTAGTGTCAAGGCCTTATATAGGACCAATTTTAGGGCTTTAGTTTGGACTAGCAACAAAGCCTTTGTTAGGTATCATGTCGGGGCCTCAGTTAGGTGTAGTGTCAGGGCCATTGTTAGGGACAGTATCAGGGCCTGACTTAGGAGAAGTTCAGGGCCTTAGCCAGGGAAAGTGTCAGGGCCTGAATTAGCAGTAGTGTCCAAAGTCCTTAGTGAGGAGAGTAAGGAGTAAGTCAGGACTCAGGCCCTGACACTGTTCTTAAATAAGGCCCTGACATTACCTGTAACACAGGTCGTGATCTGATTCCTATCATAGGCGCTGATGTTGGACTTAACTAAGGCCCTGACACTCTTCCTAACTAAAGCTGTGACACTATTCTTAACTCAGGCCCTGACACTGTCCCTAACAAAGCCTCTGACACTACTCCTAAATCAGGCACTGACACTGTCCGTAACTAAGGCCCTGACATACACCTAACTCAGGCCCTGACACTGTCTCTAACTAAGGCCCTGATACTACTCCAAACTCAGCACTGACACTGTCACTAACTAAGGCCCTGACACTATTCATAGCTCACGCCCTAACACAACTCCTAAATCATGCCCTGACAATGTCCCTAACTAAAGCCCTGACACTACTCCTATCTCAAGCAATGACACTGTCCCTAACTTAGGCCCTGACTCTACTCCTGACTCAGGCACTGACACTGGCCCTAACTTAGGCCGTGACGCTACTCCTAAGTAAGCAACTGACACTGTCCCTAACTAAGGCCCGGACACTACTCCTTACTCAGGCACTGATAATGTCACTAACTAAGGCCGTGACACTACTCCCCAAATAGGCATGGAGACTGTCCCGAAATACGCCCTGACAGTACTCCCATCTCAGGCACTGTCACTGTCCCTAACTAAGGCCCTGACACTACTCCCAAACTAGGCACTGACATTGTCCCTAACTAAGGCCTTGACATTACTCTCAACTCAGGCACTAACACTGTCCCTAACTAAGGACTTGTCACTACTCTTAACTCAGGCCCTGGCACAGTCCCTAACAAAGGCCTGCCACTACCCCCAACTCTGGCACTGAGAGTGTCCCTAACTACGGCCATCACACTACTCCTAACTCAGGCACTGATGCTGTCCCTAAGTAAGGCCCTGACACTACTCCCAACGCAAGTACTGGTGCTGTCCCTAACTAAGGCACTGGCACTACTCCCAACTCGCCCTGGCGCTGTCCCTAACTAAGGCTCTGACACTACTCCCAATTCAGGCAATGACAGTGTCCCTAACTGAGGCAATGACACTACTCCCAACTCAAGCACTAAGGCTCTGGATCATTGTGATGACAAGCGCCATGGAGCATTGTGAGGATAAGGGCCATGGAGAATTGTGATGACGGGTCCTGGAGCATTGTGGCGACAAGGGCCATGGAGCATTTTGATTAAAGGGGTCATGGGGCATTGTGATGAAAGTGGTCATGGAGCACTGTGATTAAAGTGGTCATGGAACATTTTGATAAAAGTGGCCATGTAGCATTGTGATGAAAAGTGCTATGGAGCATTGGGATGACAGGGGTCATGGAGCATTGTGATGACAAATGCGTGGAGATTTGTGATGACGAGGACCATGGAGCGTTGAGATTATAAGGATCCTGCAGCATTGTGATGACAGGGGCCATGGAGCATTTTAATGACAAGGGACATGGAACATTGTGATGACAGAAGTCATGGAGCATTGTGGTGACCAGTGGCATGGAGCATTGTGAAGAAAGGGGTACTGTAACATTGTGAAGAAAGGGTCAAGGAGCATTTTGATTACAAAGATCATGGAGCATTGTGATGACAAGGGTCATGGAGCATTGTGATGACAAGAGTCATGGAGACTTGTGATGACAGGGGGCATGGAGCTTTGTGATTTCACAGACATGTAGCATTTTAGACAAGGGTCATGGAGCATTGTGATGAAAGGGGTCATGGAGCATTGTGATGATAAGGGCATGGAGCATTTTGATGAAAATGGCATGTAGCATTGCGATGACAAAGGTCATGGAGCATTGTGATGACAGGGTTTATGGAGCACTGTGATGACAAGGGCGTGGAGCATTGTGATGACAGTGATCATGGAACATTGTGACGATAAGGGCATCGAGCCGAGTTAGGGACAGTCTAGCGGCCTTGGGACTAAATTCAGTGCCTGAATTAGGCACAGCATAAGGTCTTTAGTTAGCATAAGAGGTAGGACATTAGCTCGGGACAGGGTTAGGGTAAAGGCTTGGAATCGTGTCAGGAAATGACCTAAGGATAGTGTGAAGACCTTTGTTACTGAGACTCTCAGGGACTTATTCAGAAGCAGCGTTAGGGCTTCAGGTAGGCACAGCATCAGGGCCTGACTTAGGGAGAGCGACAGGGCCTGAGTGAGGCCTAATGTCAGGCCCTTAGCTGGGGACACTGTCAGGGAATGACTTAGGAGCAGCATCAGTGCCTTTGTTGGATCAGCTTTAGGCTCTTAGTTAAAGACATGACCGGAGCCCAAGGTAGTCACAGCGTCAAGGCCTCAGTTAGGGAAAGCTTCAGGGTCTGAGTTACAGACAGCCTCAGGTCTTCACTTAAAGACAGTGACAGGGCTTTCTTAGGGACAGTGTCAGGACCTTGGTTAGAAATGAGTCAGGATATTAGCTCAGGAGAGTGTCAGGATTTTAGTTCTTGCTGGCAGCAGGGCCTATATTAAGGACAGATTCCGGGCCTTTGTTAGATTCAGTGTCATGGCCTTAGTTAGGAGTAGTCAGGGCCTTAGTTAGGGAGAGCATTAGGGTTTCAGTTAGCATAAGATGCAGGAGATTATCTCGGGACAGAGTCAGGTCCCAGGCCAGAGATAGTGAAAGGAAATGACCAAGGGATAACGAGAAGACCTTAGTTATTGAGAGCATCAGGGCCTTAGTTAGCAGCAGCATGAGCGCCTCTAATCAGGACCAGCGCCAGGGCTTGATGTACGGACAGCGTCAGAGCCTAACTAAGGTACAGCAACAGGGCCTAAGTGAGGCCTATCTTTAGGGCCTGAGTAAGGGACAGTATCAGGGCATGACTTAGGAGCAGCATAAAGGCCTCTGTAGGATCAGCATTAGGCTCTTCGTTAAAGCTATTATCAGGGCTTCCGTTAGGGATAGCCTCAAGGCCTCACTTAGGGACAGCGTCAGGGCTTACTTTGGGAAAGTTTCAGGACCTTGGTAAGACATGGGTCAGGCTATTAGCTCAGGGTAATATCAGGTGTTCAGATATTGACGGCAGCAGGGCCTTAGTTAGAGGCAGTGTCAGGGCCTACGTTAGGACTAGCATCAGAGCCTTTGTTAGGTACAGTGTCAGTGACTGAGTTAGGTGTAGTGTCAGAGCCTTAGTTAGGGACAGTGTCAGGGCCTGCATTAGGACGAGCTTCCAGGCCTCAGTTAGGGACAGGTTCACGGCCTCGGACCTAAATTCAGGGCCTCATTTAGGGACACAATCAGGGATTTAGCTCGCATAAGGGGATCTACAGCTGAAAGCAACCTGAACACCACCACAAGCAGATGCAGAAGTGAACCATGCACGCTCCTATGAAGGAATATTCCACAGCAGTTGCGTACATTTTGTTTAAAGTTAGTAACACTATAAAAATTATGTTTTGAAGAAAACTCTATACAGATGATGAAAGAATCTCGTTCTAAAGAATCTCTTTAGCTAATCTCGACATTAGCTAAAGAGAAGGTTAGGTTAAGGTCTAGGGAGAGTGTCAGGAAATGACCTAGGGATAGTGTCAAGACCTTAGTTACTTAGCACATCAGGACCTAATTTAGGAGCAGTGAGTGTCAGGGCTTCGGATAGGAATAGCGTCAGAGCCTGACTTAGGGAGTGGGACAGGGCCTGAGTGAGGCCTAGCGTCAGGGACTTAGCTAGAGACAGTGTCAGGGCATGACTTAGGAGCAACATAAGAGCCACGGTAGGATCAGCCTCAGGGGCTATGTTAAAGATATTATCAGGGCCTCTGTTAGGGACAGCCTCAAGGCCTCACTTCGAGACAGCATCAGGGCTTCCTTAGGGACAGTTTCAGGACCTTGGTAAGAGATGGGTCAAGAAATTAGCTCAGGATAGTGTCAGGACTTTAGATATTGTCGACAGCAGGGCCTTAGTTAGGGACAGTGTCAGGCCCTAAATTAGGACGAACATCGAGGCCTTAGTTATGGACAGGGTCACAGCCTCGAGAGTAATTTTAGGCCCTTAGTTAAGGACAGCAGCAGGGTTGTAGTTAGCATAAGAGGCACGACATTTGCTAGGGACATGGTCAGGTTATGGTCTAGGGATAGTGTCAGGAAAGGACCTAAGCATAGTGTCAAAACCTTAGTTACTGAGACTATCGGATCCTTATTTAGAACCAGTGTCAGGGCTTCAGGGAGGGACACCGTCAGAGCCTGACTTAGGGAGAGCAACAGGGCCTGAGTGAGGCCTAGCGTCAGGCCCTTAGCTGAGGACACTGTCAGGGCATGACTTAGGAACAGAATCAGCGCCTCTGTTGGATCAGCCTTAGCGTCTTTGTTACAGATATGATCAGGGCCTGACTTAGTCACAGTTTCTAGGCCTCAGTTAAGGAAAGCTTCAGGCCTGAGTTAGGGGCAGCCTCAGTTCTTAACATAGGGACAGCGACAGGGCTTTCTTAGGGACAGTGTCAGGACCTTGGTAAGAAATATGTCAGGATATTAACTCAGGCTAGTGTCCAGTTTTGAGTTATTGCTGACAGCAGGGCCTATATTAGGGGCAAATTCTGAGCCTTACTTAGAGACAGTGTCAGGGCCTGAGTTAGGACTAGCATCAGAGCCCTTGTAAAGTAGAGTGTCAGGGACTGAGTTAGGTGTAGTGTCAGGGCTTTAGTTAGGACAGTGTCAGCGCCTCAGTTAGGATGAGCCTCCAACCTCAGTTAGGGACAGGTGGACGGCCTCGGGACTAATTTCAGGCTCTTAGTTAGAGACAGCCTCAGGGATTTAGTTAGCATAAGAGGCTTGACAATAGCTAAAGACAAGTTTAGGTTAAGATCTAGGGATAGTGTCAGGAAATGACCTAGGGATAATGTCAAGACCATAGCTAATTAGAGCATCAGTGCCTAATTTAGGCCCAGTGTCAGGGCTTCAGGTAGGGACAGAGTCTTAGCCTGACTTAGGGAGAGCGACAGGGCCTGAATGATGCCTAGAGTCAGGACCTTAGCTACGGACAGCGTCAGGGCATGACATAGGATCAACATAAGGGTCTCTGTAAGATCAGCATTAGAGTTTAGTTAAAGACATTATCAGGACCTCTGTGAGGGACAGCCTCAGGGCCTCACTTAGGGACAGTGTCAGGGCTAACGATGGGAGAGTTTCAGGACCTTGGTAAGACATGGGTCAGGATATTAGCTCAGGATAATGTCAGGACTTTAGATATTGATGGTAGCAGCGCCTACGTTAGCGAAAGTTTCAAGGCGTTAGTTAGGAGTAGCGGGCCTCTGATAGGTCCATTGTCAGATCCTCAGTTAGCAATAGTGTTAGGGCCTTAGTTAGGGACAGTGTCAGGGCCGGATGTAGGGCGAGCATCTAGGCCTTCGTTCGGGACAGTTTCATGGTCTTGGGACTAAATTCAGTGCCTGAGGTAGGCACAGCCTAAGGGCTTCAGTTAGCATAAGAGGCAGGACATTAGCTTGTGGCCGTGTCAGTTTAACATCTAGAGATAGTGTCAGGAAATGACCTAAGGATAGTGTGAAGCCCTTTGTTACGGAGACTCTCAGGGCCTTATTCAGAACCAGTGTTAGGGCTTCAGGTAGGGACAGCATCAGAGCCTGACTTAGGGAGAGCGTTAGGGTCTGAGTGAGGCCTAGCATCAGACACTTAGTGGGGGACACTATCGGGGCATGACTTAGGAGCAGCATCAGGGCCTCTGTTGGATCAGCCTTAGGGTCTTAGTTAAAGACATGATCAGGGTCTGAGTTAGTCACAGCATCAAGGCCTGAGTTAGTTAGGGAAAGCTTCAGGGCCTCACATAGGGACAGCGTCAGGGCTTGCTTTGGGACAGTTTCAGGACCTTGGTAAGACATGGGTCAGGTTATTAGCTCCGGATAATGTCAGGACTTTAGATGTTGATGGCAGCAGCCCTTAGTTAGAGACAGTGTCAGGCCCTGAGTTACGACTAGCATCAGAGTCTTTGTTAGATACAATGTACGGGACTGAATTAGGAGTAGAGTCAGGGCCTTAGTTAGTGACAGTGTCAGGGCCTGACTTAGGGAGAGCGACAGGGCCTGAGTGAGGCTTAGCATCAGGCCCTTAGCTGGGCACAGTGTCAGGGCATGACTTTGGAGCAGCATCAGCGTCTTTGCTGGATCAGCATTAAGGTCTTCGTTAGGTACATGATCAGGGCCTGAATTAGTCACAGCTTCAAGGCTTCAGTTCAGGAAAGCTTCAGGGCCTGAGTTAGGGACAGCCTCAGGTCTTCACTTAGGGACAGCGTCAGGGCTTACTTTGGGACAGTTTCAGGACCTTGGAAGGACCTAGGTCAGGATATTAGCTCAGAATAATGTCAGGACTTTTGATAGTGTTGGCAGCAAGGCCTTAGTTACAGACGGTTTCAGGGCCTGAGTTAGGCCTAGCATCAGAGACTTTGTTAGGTACCGTGTAAGGGACTGAGTTAGGAGTAGTGTCAGGGCCTTGCTTAGGGACAGTGTCAGGGTCTGATTTAGGTGTACTGTCTGAGACCTAGTTAGGGACAGTGCTAGGGCCTGAGTTAGGATTAGTGTCAAGGCCTTAGTTAGGACCAATTTCAGGGCCTTAGTTTGGACTAGCATCAGAGCCATTGTTAGGAATCGTATGAGGGCCTGAGTTAGGCATACTATCAGGGCCTTAGTTAGGGACAGTTTTAGGGCCTGAGTTAGGATTAGTGTCAAGGCCTTATATAGGACCAATTTTAGGGCTTTAGTTTGGACTAGCAACAAAGCCTTTGTTAGGTATCATGTCGGGGCCTCAGTTAGGTGTAGTGTCAGGGCCATTGTTAGGGACAGTATCAGGGCCTGACTTAGGAGAAGTTCAGGGCCTTAGCCAGGGAAAGTGTCAGGGCCTGAATTAGCAGTAGTGTCCAAAGTCCTTAGTGAGGAGAGTAAGGAGTAAGTCAGGACTCAGGCCCTGACACTGTTCTTAAATAAGGCCCTGACATTACCTGTAACACAGGTCGTGATCTGATTCCTATCATAGGCGCTGATGTTGGACTTAACTAAGGCCCTGACACTCTTCCTAACTAAAGCTGTGACACTATTCTTAACTCAGGCCCTGACACTGTCCCTAACAAAGCCTCTGACACTACTCCTAAATCAGGCACTGACACTGTCCCTAACTAAGGCCCTGACATACACCTAACTCAGGCCCTGACACTGTCTCTAACTAAGGCCCTGATACTACTCCAAACTCAGCACTGACACTGTCACTAACTAAGGCCCTGACACTATTCATAGCTCACGCCCTAACACAACTCCTAAATCATGCCCTGACAATGTCCCTAACTAAAGCCCTGACACTACTCCTATCTCAAGCAATGACACTGTCCCTAACTTAGGCCCTGACTCTACTCCTGACTCAGGCACTGACACTGGCCCTAACTTAGGCCGTGACGCTACTCCTAAGTAAGCAACTGACACTGTCCCTAACTAAGGCCCGGACACTACTCCTTACTCAGGCACTGATAATGTCACTAACTAAGGCCGTGACACTACTCCCCAAATAGGCATGGAGACTGTCCCGAAATACGCCCTGACAGTACTCCCATCTCAGGCACTGTCACTGTCCCTAACTAAGGCCCTGACACTACTCCCAAACTAGGCACTGACATTGTCCCTAACTAAGGCCTTGACATTACTCTCAACTCAGGCACTAACACTGTCCCTAACTAAGGACTTGTCACTACTCTTAACTCAGGCCCTGGCACAGTCCCTAACAAAGGCCTGCCACTACCCCCAACTCTGGCACTGAGAGTGTCCCTAACTACGGCCATCACACTACTCCTAACTCAGGCACTGATGCTGTCCCTAAGTAAGGCCCTGACACTACTCCCAACGCAAGTACTGGTGCTGTCCCTAACTAAGGCACTGGCACTACTCCCAACTCGCCCTGGCGCTGTCCCTAACTAAGGCTCTGACACTACTCCCAATTCAGGCAATGACAGTGTCCCTAACTGAGGCAATGACACTACTCCCAACTCAAGCACTAAGGCTCTGGATCATTGTGATGACAAGCGCCATGGAGCATTGTGAGGATAAGGGCCATGGAGAATTGTGATGACGGGTCCTGGAGCATTGTGGCGACAAGGGCCATGGAGCATTTTGATTAAAGGGGTCATGGGGCATTGTGATGAAAGTGGTCATGGAGCACTGTGATTAAAGTGGTCATGGAACATTTTGATAAAAGTGGCCATGTAGCATTGTGATGAAAAGTGCTATGGAGCATTGGGATGACAGGGGTCATGGAGCATTGTGATGACAAATGCGTGGAGATTTGTGATGACGAGGACCATGGAGCGTTGAGATTATAAGGATCCTGCAGCATTGTGATGACAGGGGCCATGGAGCATTTTAATGACAAGGGACATGGAACATTGTGATGACAGAAGTCATGGAGCATTGTGGTGACCAGTGGCATGGAGCATTGTGAAGAAAGGGGTACTGTAACATTGTGAAGAAAGGGTCAAGGAGCATTTTGATTACAAAGATCATGGAGCATTGTGATGACAAGGGTCATGGAGCATTGTGATGACAAGAGTCATGGAGACTTGTGATGACAGGGGGCATGGAGCTTTGTGATTTCACAGACATGTAGCATTTTAGACAAGGGTCATGGAGCATTGTGATGAAAGGGGTCATGGAGCATTGTGATGATAAGGGCATGGAGCATTTTGATGACAATGGCACGCAGCATTGCGATGACAAAGGTCATGGAGCATTGTGATGACAGGGGTTATGGAGCATTGTGATGACAAGGGCTTGGAGCATTGTGATGACAGTGATCATGGAACATTGTGACGATAAGGGCATCGAGCCGAGTTAGGGACAGTCTAGCGGCCTTGGGACTAAATTCAGTGCCTGAATTAGGCACAGCATAAGGTCTTTAGTTAGCATAAGAGGTAGGACATTAGCTCGGGACAGGGTTAGGTTAAAGGCTTGGAATCGTGTCAGGAAATGACCTAAGGATAGTGTGAAGACCTTTGTTACTGAGACTCTCAGGGACTTATTCAGAAGCAGCGTTAGGGCTTCAGGTAGGCACAGCATCAGGGCCTGACTTAGGGAGAGCGACAGGGCCTGAGTGAGGCCTAATGTCAGGCCCTTAGCTGGGGACACTGTCAGGGAATGACTTAGGAGCAGCATCAGTGCCTTTGTTGGATCAGCTTTAGGCTCTTAGTTAAAGACATGACCGGAGCCCAAGGTAGTCACAGCGTCAAGGCCTCAGTTAGGGAAAGCTTCAGGGTCTGAGTTACAGACAGCCTCAGGTCTTCACTTAAAGACAGCGACAGGGCTTTCTTAGGGACAGTGTCAGGACCTTGGTTAGAAATGAGTCAGGATATTAGCTCAGGAGAGTGTCAGGATTTTAGTTCTTGCTGGCAGCAGGGCCTATATTAAGGACAGATTCCGGGCCTTTGTTAGATTCAGTGTCATGGCCTTAGTTAGGAGTAGTCAGGGCCTTAGTTAGGGAGAGCATTAGGGTTTCAGTTAGCATAAGATGCAGGAGATTATCTCGGGACAGAGTCAGGTCCCAGGCCAGAGATAGTGAAAGGAAATGACCAAGGGCTAACGAGAAGACCTAAGTTATTGAGAGCATCAGGGCCTTAGTTAGCAGCAGCATGAGTGCCTTTAATCAGGACCAGCGCCAGGGCTTGATGTACGGACAGCGTCAGAGCCTAACTAAGGTACAGCAACAGGGCCTAAGTGAGGCCTATCTTTAGGGCCTGAGTAAGGGACAGTATCAGGGCATGACTTAGGAGCAGCATAAAGGCCTCTGTAGGATCAGCATTAGGCTCTTCGTTAAAGCTATTATCAGGGCCTCCGTTAGGGATAGCCTCAAGGCCTCACTTAGGGACAGCGTCAGGGCTTACTTTGGGAAATTTCAGGACCTTGGTAAGACATGGGTCAGGCTATTAGCTCAGGGTAATATCAGGTGTTCAGATATTGACGGCAGCAGGGCCTTAGTTAGAGGCAGTGTCAGGGCCTAAGTTAGGACTAGCATCAGAGCCTTTGTTAGGTACAGTGTCAGTGACTGAGTTAGGTGTAGTGTCAGAGCCTTAGTTAGGGACAGTGTCAGGGCCTGCAGTAGGACGAGCTTCCAGGCCTCAGTTAGGGACAGGTTCACGGCCTCGGACCTAAATTCAGGGCCTCATTTAGGGACAGAATCAGGGAATTAGCTAGCATAAGGGGATCTACAGCTGAAAGCAACCTGAACACCACCACAAGCAGATGCAGAAGTGAACCATGCACGCTCCTATGAAGGAATATTCCACAGCAGTTGAGTACATTTTGTTTAAAGTTAGTAACACTATAAAAATTATGTTTTGAAGAAAACTCTATTCAGAAGATGAAAGAATCTCGTTCTAAAGAATCCCTTTAGCTAATCTCGACATTAGCTAAAGAGAAGGTTAGGTTAAGGTCTAGGGAGAGTGTCAGGAAATGACCTAGGGATAGTGTCAAGACCTTAGTTACTTAGCACATCAGGACCTAATTTAGGAGCAGTGAGTGTCAGGGCTTCGGGTAGGAACAGCGTCAGAGCCGGACTTAGGGAGTGGGACAGGACCTGAGTGAGGCCTAGCGTCAGGGCCTTAGCTAGAGACAGTGTCAGGGCATGACTTAGGAGCAGCATAAGAGCCACGGTAGGATCAGCCTCAGGGGCTATGTTAAAGATATTATCAGGGCCTCTGTTAGGGACAGCCTCAAGGCCTCACTTCGAGACAGCATCAGGGCTTCCTTAGGGACAGTTTCAGGACCTTGGTAAGAGATGGGTCAAGAAATTAGCTCAGGATCGTGTCAGGACTTTAGATATTGACGCCAGCAGGGTCTTAGTTAGGGACAGTGTCAGGCCCTGAATTAGGACGAACATCGAGGCCTTAGGTACGGACAGGGTCACAGCCTCGAGAGTAATTTTAGGCCCTTAGTTAAGGACAGCAGCAGGGCTGTAGTTAGCATAAGAGGCACGACATTTGCTAGGGACAGGGTCAGGTTATGGTCTAGGGATAGTGTCAGGAAAGGACCTAAGCATAGTGTCAAAACCTTAGTTACTGAGAGTATCAGATCCTTATTTAGAACCAGTGTCAGGGCTTCGGGTAGGGACAGCATCAGAGCCTGACTTAGGGAGAGCGACAGGGCCTGAGTGAGGCCTAGCGTCAGGCCCTTAGCTGAGGACACTGTCAGGGCATGACTTAGGAACAGAATCAGCGCCTCTGTTGGATCAGCCTTAGCGTCTTTGTTACAGAGATGATCAGGGCCTGACTTAGTCACAGCTTCAAGGCCTCAGTTAGGGAAAGCTTCAGGGCCTGAGTTAGGGGCAGCCTCAGTTCTTAACACAGGGACAGCGACAGGGCTTTCTTAGGGACAGTGTCAGGACCTTGGTTAGAAATATGTCAGGATATTAACTCAGGCTAGTGTCCAGTTTTTAGTTATTGCTGACAGCAGGGCCTATATTAGGGGCAAATTCTGAGCCTTACTTAGAGACAGTGTCAGGGCCTGAGTTAGGACTAGCATCAGAGCCCTTGTAAAGTACAGTGTCAGGGCTTTAGTTAGGGACAGTGTCAGCGCCTCAGTTAGGATGAGCCTCCAACCTCAGTTAGGGACAGGTGGACGGCCTCGGGACTAATTTCAGGCTCTTAGTTAGAGACAGCCTCAGGGATTTAGTTAGCATAAGAGGCTTGACAATAGCTAAAGACAAGTTTAGGTTAAGATCTAGGGATAGTGTCAGGAAATGACCTAGGGATAGTGTCAAGACCATAGCTAATTAGAGCATCAGTGCCTAATTTAGGCCCAGTGTCAGGGCTTCAGGTAGGGACAGAGTCTTAGCCTGACTTAAGGAGAGCGACAGGGCCTGAGTGATGCCTAGAGTCAGGGCCTTAGCTACGGACAGCGTCAGGGCATGACATAGGATCAACATAAGGGTCTCTGTAAGATCAGCATTAGAGTTTAGTTAAAGACATTATCAGGACCTCTGTGAGGGACAGCCTCAGGGCCTCACTGAGGGACAGTGTCAGGGCTAACGATGGGAGAGTTTCAGGACCTTGGTAAGACATGGGTCAGGATATTAGCTCAGGATAATGTCAGGACTTTAGATATTGATGGTAGCAGCGCCTACGTTAGGGAAAGTTTCAAGGCGTTAGTTAGGAGTAGCGGGCCTCTGATAGGTCCATTGTCAGATCCTCAGTTAGCAATAGTGTTAGGGCCTTAGTTAGGGACAGTGTCAGGGCCGGATGTAGGGCGAGCATCTAGGCCTTCGTTCGGGACAGTTTCATGGTCTTGGGACTAAATTCAGTGCCTGAGGTAGGCACAGCCTAAGGGCTTCAGTTAGCATAAGAGGCAGGACATTAGCTTGTGGCCGTGTCAGTTTAACATCTAGGGATAGTGTCAGGAAATGACCTAAGGATAGTGTGAAGCCCTTTGTTACGGAGACTCTCAGGGCCTTATTCAGAACCAGTGTTAGGGCTTTAGGTAGGGACAGCATCAGAGCCTGACTTAGGGAGAGCGTTAGGGTCTGAGTGAGGCCTAGCATCAGACACTTAGTGGGGGACACTATCGGGGCATGACTTAGGAGCAGCATCAGGGCCTCTGTTGGATCAGCCTTAGTTAGGGTCTTAGTTAAAGACATGATCAGGGTCTGAGTTAGTCACAGCATCAAGGCCTGAGTTAGTTAGGGAAAGCTTCAGGGCCTCACTTAGGGACAGCGTCAGGGCTTACTTTGGGACAGTTTCAGGACCTTGGTAAGACATGGGTCAGGTTATTAGCTCCGGATAATGTCAGGACATTAGATGTTGATGGCAGCAGCCCTTAGTTAGAGACAGTGTCAGGCCCTGAGTTACGACTAGCATCAGAGTCTTTGTTAGATACAATGTACGGGACTGAATTAGGAGTAGAGTCAGGGCCTTAGTTAGTGACAGTGTCAGGGCCTGACTTAGGGAGAGCGACAGGGCCTGAGTGAGGCTTAGCGTCAGGCCCTTAGCTGGGCACAGTGTCAGGGCATGACTTTGGAGCAGCATCAGCCTCTTTGCTGGATCAGCATTAAGGTCTTCGTTAGGTACATGATCAGGGCCTGAATTAGTCACAGCTTCAAGGCTTCAGTTCAGGAAAGCTTCAGGGCCTGAGTTAGGGACAGCCTCAGGTCTTCACTTAGGGACAGCGTCAGGGCTTACTTTGGGACAGTTTCAGGACCTTGGAAGGACCTAGGTCAGGATATTAGCTCAGAATAATGTCAGGACTTTTGATAGTGTTGGCAGCAAGGCCTTAGTTACAGACGGTTTCAGGGCCTGAGTTAGGCCTAGCATCAGAGACTTTTTTAGGTACCGTGTAAGGGACTGAGTTAGGAGTAGTGTCAGGGCCTTGCTTAGGGACAGTGTCAGGGTCTGATTTAGGTGTACTGTCTGAGACCTAGTTAGGGACAGTGCTAGGGCCTGAGTTAGGATTAGTGTCAAGGCCTTAGTTAGGACCAATTTCAGGGCCTTAGTTTGGACTAGCATCAGAGCCATTGTTAGGAATCGTATGAGGGCCTGAGTTAGGCATACTATCAGGGCCTTAGTTAGGGACAGTTTTAGGGCCTGAGTTAGGATTAGTGTCAAGGCCTTATATAGGACCAATTTTAGGGCTTTAGTTTGGACTAGCAACAAAGCCTTTGTTAGGTATCATGTCGGGGCCTCAGTTAGGTGTAGTGTCAGGGCCATTGTTAGGGACAGTATCAGGGCCTGACTTAGGAGAAGTTCAGGGCCTTAGCCAGGGAAAGTGTCAGGGCCTGAATTAGCAGTAGTGTCCAAAGTCCTTAGTGAGGAGAGTAAGGAGTAAGTCAGGACTCAGGCCCTGACACTGTTCTTAAATAAGGCCCTGACATTACCTGTAACACAGGTCGTGATCTGATTCCTATCATAGGCGCTGATGTTGGACTTAACTAAGGCCCTGACACTCTTCCTAACTAAAGCTGTGACACTATTCTTAACTCAGGCCCTGACACTGTCCCTAACAAAGCCTCTGACACTACTCCTAAATCAGGCACTGACACTGTCCGTAACTAAGGCCCTGACATACACCTAACTCAGGCCCTGACACTGTCTCTAACTAAGGCCCTGATACTACTCCAAACTCAGCACTGACACTGTCACTAACTAAGGCCCTGACACTATTCATAGCTCACGCCCTAACACAACTCCTAAATCATGCCCTGACAATGTCCCTAACTAAAGCCCTGACACTACTCCTATCTCAAGCAATGACACTGTCCCTAACTTAGGCCCTGACTCTACTCCTGACTCAGGCACTGACACTGGCCCTAACTTAGGCCGTGACGCTACTCCTAACTAAGCAACTGACACTGTCCCTAACTAAGGCCAGGACACTACTCCTTACTCAGGCACTGATAATGTCACTAACTAAGGCCGTGACACTACTCCCCAAATAGGCATGGAGACTGTCCCGAAATACGCCCTGACAGTACTCCCATCTCAGGCACTGTCACTGTCCCTAACTAAGGCCCTGACACTACTCCCAAACTAGGCACTGACATTGTCCCTAACTAAGGCCTTGACATTACTCTCAACTCAGGCACTAACACTGTCCCTAACTAAGGACTTGTCACTACTCTTAACTCAGGCCCTGGCACAGTCCCTAACAAAGGCCTGCCACTACCCCCAACTCTGGCACTGAGAGTGTCCCTAACTACGGCCATCACACTACTCCTAACTCAGGCACTGATGCTGTCCCTAAGTAAGGCCCTGACACTACTCCCAATGCAGCACTGACGCTGTCCCTTACTAAGTGTCTGACACTACTCCCAACACAGGCATTGACACTGTCCCTAACTAAGGCCCTCACACTAGTACTTACTTAGGCACTGACACGCTACCTAACTAAGGCCCTGAGACTACTTCTACCTCAGACCCTGACACTGTCCCTAACGAAGGGCCTGATACTACTCCCAACACAGGCACTGACACTCTCCCTAACTAAGGCCTTGACACTACTTTTAACTCATGCCCTGATGCTGTCCCCAAAAAAGACCCTGAGACTATTCCCAACTCAGGCACTGACACTCCCCCTAACTAAGACCCTGACACTACTCCCATTGCAGCCACTGACACTGTCCCTAATGCCCGGACACTAATTCCAACTCAGGCACTGAAACTGTCCCTAACTAGGCCCTGACACTACTCCCAACTCAAGCACTGACACTGTCCCTAACTAAGGCCCTGACATAACTCCCAACTCTGGCACTGACACTTTCTCTAACTAAGGCCCTGAAACTACTCCCAACTCAGGCACTGACCCTGTCCCTAACTAGGCCCTGACACTACTCCCAACTCAAGCACTGACACTGTCCCTAACTAAGGCCCTGACATAACTCCCAACTCCGGCACTGACACTTTCTCTAACTAAGGCCCTGAAACTACTCACAACTCAGGCCCTGACACTGTTCCTAACTACCGGTCTCAGACTACTCCTAACTTAGGCCCTGACACTATTCCTAACACAGTCACTGACACTGTCCCTAACTAAGGTCCTGAGACTATTCCTAACTCAGACACTGACACTGTCCATAACTTAGGCCATGTCACTACTCACAACTCAGGCACTGACGCTGCTCCTAACTAAGGGTCTGACACTACTCCAAACGGAGACACTGACACTCTTCCAAATTAAGGCCTTGACACTACTCTTATCTCAGGCCCTGACACTGTCCATAATAAAGACCCTGACAAAAATCCCAACTTAGGCACTGACAATGTCCGTAACTAAGGCCCTGACACTATTTCCATCTCAGCCACTGACACTGTCCCTAACTATGGCCCTGACACTACTCCCAACGCAAGTACTGGTGCTGTCCCTAACTAAGGCACTGGCACTACTCCCAACTCGCCCTGGCGCTGTCCCTAACTAAGGCTCTGACACTACTCCCAATTCAGGCAATGACAGTGTCCCTAACTGAGGCAATGACACTACTCCCAACTCAAGCACTAAGGCTCTGGATCATTGTGATGACAAGCGCCATGGAGCATTGTGAGGACAAGGGCCATGGAGAATTGTGATGACGGGTCCTGGAGCATTGTGGCGACAAGGGCCATGGAGCATTTTGATTAAAGGGGTCATGGGGCATTGTGATGAAAGTGGTCATGGAGCACTGTGATTAAAGTGGTCATGGAACATTTTGATAAAAGTGGCCATGTAGCATTGTGATGAAAAGTGCTATGGAGCATTGGGATGACAGGGCTCATGGAGCATTGTGATGACAAATGCGTGGAGATTTGTGATGACGAGGACCATGGAGCGTTGAGATTATAAGGATCCTGCAGCATTGTGATGACAGGGGCCATGGAGCATTTTAATGACAAGGGACATGGAACATTGTGATGACAGAAGTCATGGAGCATTGTGGTGACCAGTGGCATGGAGCATTGTGAAGAAAGGGGTACTGTAACATTGTGAAGAAAGGGTCAAGGAGCATTTTGATTACAAAGATCATGGAGCATTGTGATGACAAGGGTCATGGAGCATTGTGATGACAAGAGTCATGGAGACTTGTGATGACAGGGGGCATGGAGCTTTGTGATTTCACAGACATGTAGCATTTTAGACAAGGGTCATGGAGCATTGTGATGAAAGGGGTCATGGAGCATTGTGATGATAAGGGCATGGAGCATTTTGATGAAAATGGCATGTAGCATTGCGATGACAAAGGTCATGGAGCATTGTGATGACAGGGTTTATGGAGCACTGTGATGACAAGGGCGTGGAGCATTGTGATGACAGTGATCATGGAACATTGTGACGATAAGGGCATCGAGCCGAGTTAGGGACAGTCTAGCGGCCTTGGGACTAAATTCAGTGCCTGAATTAGGCACAGCATAAGGTCTTTAGTTAGCATAAGAGGTAGGACATTAGCTCGGGACAGGGTTAGGGTAAAGGCTTGGAATCGTGTCAGGAAATGACCTAAGGATAGTGTGAAGACCTTTGTTACTGAGACTCTCAGGGACTTATTCAGAAGCAGCGTTAGGGCTTCAGGTAGGCACAGCATCAGGGCCTGACTTAGGGAGAGCGACAGGGCCTGAGTGAGGCCTAATGTCAGGCCCTTAGCTGGGGACACTGTCAGGGAATGACTTAGGAGCAGCATCAGTGCCTTTGTTGGATCAGCTTTAGGCTCTTAGTTAAAGACATGACCGGAGCCCAAGGTAGTCACAGCGTCAAGGCCTCAGTTAGGGAAAGCTTCAGGGTCTGAGTTACAGACAGCCTCAGGTCTTCACTTAAAGACAGCGACAGGGCTTTCTTAGGGACAGTGTCAGGACCTTGGTTAGAAATGAGTCAGGATATTAGCTCAGGAGAGTGTCAGGATTTTAGTTCTTGCTGGCAGCAGGGCCTATATTAAGGACAGATTCCGGGCCTTTGTTAGATTCAGTGTCATGGCCTTAGTTAGGAGTAGTCAGGGCCTTAGTTAGGGAGAGCATTAGGGTTTCAGTTAGCATAAGATGCAGGAGATTATCTCGGGACAGAGTCAGGTCCCAGGCCAGAGATAGTGAAAGGAAATGACCAAGGGCTAACGAGAAGACCTAAGTTATTGAGAGCATCAGGGCCTTAGTTAGCAGCAGCATGAGTGCCTTTAATCAGGACCAGCGCCAGGGCTTGATGTACGGACAGCGTCAGAGCCTAACTAAGGTACAGCAACAGGGCCTAAGTGAGGCCTATCTTTAGGGCCTGAGTAAGGGACAGTATCAGGGCATGACTTAGGAGCAGCATAAAGGCCTCTGTAGGATCAGCATTAGGCTCTTCGTTAAAGCTATTATCAGGGCCTCCGTTAGGGATAGCCTCAAGGCCTCACTTAGGGACAGCGTCAGGGCTTATTTTGGGAAATTTCAGGACCTTGGTAAGACATGGGTCAGGCTATTAGCTCAGGGTAATATCAGGTGTTCAGATATTGACGGCAGCAGGGCCTTAGTTAGAGGCAGTGTCAGGGCCTAAGTTAGGACTAGCATCAGAGCCTTTGTTAGGTACAGTGTCAGTGACTGAGTTAGGTGTAGTGTCAGAGCCTTAGTTAGGGACAGTGTCAGGGCCTGCAGTAGGACGAGCTTCCAGGCCTCAGTTAGGGACAGGTTCACGGCCTCGGACCTAAATTCAGGGCCTCATTTAGGGACAGAATCAGGGAATTAACTAGCATAAGGGGATCTACAGCTGAAAGCAACCTGAACACCACCACAAGCAGATGCAGAAGTGAACCATGCACGCTCCTATGAAGGAATATTCCACAGCAGTTGAGTACATTTTGTTTAAAGTTAGTAACACTATAAAAATTATGTTTTGAAGAAAACTCTATTCAGAAGATGAAAGAATCTCGTTCTAAAGAATCCCTTTAGCTAATCTCGACATTAGCTAAAGAGAAGGTTAGGTTAAGGTCTAGGGAGAGTGTCAGGAAATGACCTAGGGATAGTGTCAAGACCTTAGTTACTTAGCACATCAGGACCTAATTTAGGAGCAGTGAGTGTCAGGGCTTCGGGTAGGAACAGCGTCAGAGCCGGACTTAGGGAGTGGGACAGGACCTGAGTGAGGCCTAGCGTCAGGGCCTTAGCTAGAGACAGTGTCAGGGCATGACTTAGGAGCAGCATAAGAGCCACGGTAGGATCAGCCTCAGGGGCTATGTTAAAGATATTATCAGGGCCTCTGTTAGGGACAGCCTCAAGGCCTCACTTCGAGACAGCATCAGGGCTTCCTTAGGGACAGTTTCAGGACCTTGGTAAGAGATGGGTCAAGAAATTAGCTCAGGATCGTGTCAGGACTTTAGATATTGACGCCAGCAGGGTCTTAGTTAGGGACAGTGTCAGGCCCTGAATTAGGACGAACATCGAGGCCTTAGGTACGGACAGGGTCACAGCCTCGAGAGTAATTTTAGGCCCTTAGTTAAGGACAGCAGCAGGGCTGTAGTTAGCATAAGAGGCACGACATTTGCTAGGGACAGGGTCAGGTTATGGTCTAGGGATAGTGTCAGGAAAGGACCTAAGCATAGTGTCAAAACCTTAGTTACTGAGAGTATCAGATCCTTATTTAGAACCAGTGTCAGGGCTTCGGGTAGGGACAGCATCAGAGCCTGACTTAGGGAGAGCGACAGGGCCTGAGTGAGGCCTAGCGTCAGGCCCTTAGCTGAGGACACTGTCAGGGCATGACTTAGGAACAGAATCAGCGCCTCTGTTGGATCAGCCTTAGCGTCTTTGTTACAGAGATGATC
Source organism: Balaenoptera physalus (assembly GCF_965194825.1). Taxonomy (NCBI): domain Eukaryota; kingdom Metazoa; phylum Chordata; class Mammalia; order Artiodactyla; family Balaenopteridae; genus Balaenoptera; species Balaenoptera physalus. The sequence continues at coordinate 41,379 of NW_028125314.1, read as the reverse complement.
AGGGCCTGACTTAGTCACAGCTTCAAGGCCTCAGTTAGGGAAAGCTTCAGGGCCTGAGTTAGGGGCAGCCTCAGTTCTTAACACAGGGACAGCGACAGGGCTTTCTTAGGGACAGTGTCAGGACCTTGGTTAGAAATATGTCAGGATATTAACTCAGGCTAGTGTCCAGTTTTTAGTTATTGCTGACAGCAGGGCCTATATTAGGGGCAAATTCTGAGCCTTACTTAGAGACAGTGTCAGGGCCTGAGTTAGGACTAGCATCAGAGCCCTTGTAAAGTACAGTGTCAGGGCTTTAGTTAGGGACAGTGTCAGCGCCTCAGTTAGGATGAGCCTCCAACCTCAGTTAGGGACAGGTGGACGGCCTCGGGACTAATTTCAGGCTCTTAGTTAGAGACAGCCTCAGGGATTTAGTTAGCATAAGAGGCTTGACAATAGCTAAAGACAAGTTTAGGTTAAGATCTAGGGATAGTGTCAGGAAATGACCTAGGGATAGTGTCAAGACCATAGCTAATTAGAGCATCAGTGCCTAATTTAGGCCCAGTGTCAGGGCTTCAGGTAGGGACAGAGTCTTAGCCTGACTTAAGGAGAGCGACAGGGCCTGAGTGATGCCTAGAGTCAGGGCCTTAGCTACGGACAGCGTCAGGGCATGACATAGGATCAACATAAGGGTCTCTGTAAGATCAGCATTAGAGTTTAGTTAAAGACATTATCAGGACCTCTGTGAGGGACAGCCTCAGGGCCTCACTGAGGGACAGTGTCAGGGCTAACGATGGGAGAGTTTCAGGACCTTGGTAAGACATGGGTCAGGATATTAGCTCAGGATAATGTCAGGACTTTAGATATTGATGGTAGCAGCGCCTACGTTAGGGAAAGTTTCAAGGCGTTAGTTAGGAGTAGCGGGCCTCTGATAGGTCCATTGTCAGATCCTCAGTTAGCAATAGTGTTAGGGCCTTAGTTAGGGACAGTGTCAGGGCCGGATGTAGGGCGAGCATCTAGGCCTTCGTTCGGGACAGTTTCATGGTCTTGGGACTAAATTCAGTGCCTGAGGTAGGCACAGCCTAAGGGCTTCAGTTAGCATAAGAGGCAGGACATTAGCTTGTGGCCCTGTCAGTTTAACATCTAGGGATAGTGTCAGGAAATGACCTAAGGATAGTGTGAAGCCCTTTGTTACGGAGACTCTCAGGGCCTTATTCAGAACCAGTGTTAGGGCTTTAGGTAGGGACAGCATCAGAGCCTGACTTAGGGAGAGCGTTAGGGTCTGAGTGAGGCCTAGCATCAGACACTTAGTGGGGGACACTATCGGGGCATGACTTAGGAGCAGCATCAGGGCCTCTGTTGGATCAGCCTTAGTTAGGGTCTTAGTTAAAGACATGATCAGGGTCTGAGTTAGTCACAGCATCAAGGCCTGAGTTAGTTAGGGAAAGCTTCAGGGCCTCACTTAGGGACAGCGTCAGGGCTTACTTTGGGACAGTTTCAGGACCTTGGTAAGACATGGGTCAGGTTATTAGCTCCGGATAATGTCAGGACATTAGATGTTGATGGCAGCAGCCCTTAGTTAGAGACAGTGTCAGGCCCTGAGTTACGACTAGCATCAGAGTCTTTGTTAGATACAATGTACGGGACTGAATTAGGAGTAGAGTCAGGGCCTTAGTTAGTGACAGTGTCAGGGCCTGACTTAGGGAGAGCGACAGGGCCTGAGTGAGGCTTAGCATCAGGCCCTTAGCTGGGCACAGTGTCAGGGCATGACTTTGGAGCAGCATCAGCGTCTTTGCTGGATCAGCATTAAGGTCTTCGTTAGGTACATGATCAGGGCCTGAATTAGTCACAGCTTCAAGGCTTCAGTTCAGGAAAGCTTCAGGGCCTGAGTTAGGGACAGCCTCAGGTCTTCACTTAGGGACAGCGTCAGGGCTTACTTTGGGACAGTTTCAGGACCTTGGAAGGACCTAGGTCAGGATATTAGCTCAGAATAATGTCAGGACTTTTGATAGTGTTGGCAGCAAGGCCTTAGTTACAGACGGTTTCAGGGCCTGAGTTAGGCCTAGCATCAGAGACTTTTTTAGGTACCGTGTAAGGGACTGAGTTAGGAGTAGTGTCAGGGCCTTGCTTAGGGACAGTGTCAGGGTCTGATTTAGGTGTACTGTCTGAGACCTAGTTAGGGACAGTGCTAGGGCCTGAGTTAGGATTAGTGTCAAGGCCTTAGTTAGGACCAATTTCAGGGCCTTAGTTTGGACTAGCATCAGAGCCATTGTTAGGAATCGTATGAGGGCCTGAGTTAGGCATACTATCAGGGCCTTAGTTAGGGACAGTTTTAGGGCCTGAGTTAGGATTAGTGTCAAGGCCTTATATAGGACCAATTTTAGGGCTTTAGTTTGGACTAGCAACAAAGCCTTTGTTAGGTATCATGTCGGGGCCTCAGTTAGGTGTAGTGTCAGGGCCATTGTTAGGGACAGTATCAGGGCCTGACTTAGGAGAAGTTCAGGGCCTTAGCCAGGGAAAGTGTCAGGGCCTGAATTAGCAGTAGTGTCCAAAGTCCTTAGTGAGGAGAGTAAGGAGTAAGTCAGGACTCAGGCCCTGACACTGTTCTTAAATAAGGCCCTGACATTACCTGTAACACAGGTCGTGATCTGATTCCTATCATAGGCGCTGATGTTGGACTTAACTAAGGCCCTGACACTCTTCCTAACTAAAGCTGTGACACTATTCTTAACTCAGGCCCTGACACTGTCCCTAACAAAGCCTCTGACACTACTCCTAAATCAGGCACTGACACTGTCCCTAACTAAGGCCCTGACATACACCTAACTCAGGCCCTGACACTGTCTCTAACTAAGGCCCTGATACTACTCCAAACTCAGCACTGACACTGTCACTAACTAAGGCCCTGACACTATTCATAGCTCACGCCCTAACACAACTCCTAAATCATGCCCTGACAATGTCCCTAACTAAAGCCCTGACACTACTCCTATCTCAAGCAATGACACTGTCCCTAACTTAGGCCCTGACTCTACTCCTGACTCAGGCACTGACACTGGCCCTAACTTAGGCCGTGACGCTACTCCTAACTAAGCAACTGACACTGTCCCTAACTAAGGCCCGGACACTACTCCTTACTCAGGCACTGATAATGTCACTAACTAAGGCCGTGACACTACTCCCCAAATAGGCATGGAGACTGTCCCGAAATACGCCCTGACAGTACTCCCATCTCAGGCACTGACACTGTCCCTAACTAAGGCCCTGACACTACTCCCAAACTAGGCACTGACATTGTCCCTAACTAAGGCCTTGACATTACTCTCAACTCAGGCACTAACACTGTCCCTAACTAAGGACTTGTCACTACTCTTAACTCAGGCCCTGGCACAGTCCCTAACAAAGGCCTGCCACTACCCCCAACTCTGGCACTGAGAGTGTCCCTAACTACGGCCATCACACTACTCCTAACTCAGGCACTGATGCTGTCCCTAAGTAAGGCCCTGACACTACTCCCAATGCAGCACTGACGCTGTCCCTTACTAAGTGTCTGACACTACTCCCAACACAGGCATTGACACTGTCCCTAACTAAGGCCCTCACACTACTACTTACTTAGGCACTGACACGCTACCTAACTAAGGCCCTGAGACTACTTCTACCTCAGACCCTGACACTGTCCCTAACGAAGGGCCTGATACTACTCCCAACACAGGCACTGACACTCTCCCTAACTAAGGCCTTGACACTACTTTTAACTCATGCCCTGATGCTGTCCCCAAAAAAGACCCTGAGACTATTCCCAACTCAGGCACTGACACTCCCCCTAACTAAGACCCTGACACTACTCCCATTGCAGCCACTGACACTGTCCCTAATGCCCGGACACTAATTCCAACTCAGGCACTGAAACTGTCCCTAACTAGGCCCTGACACTACTCCCAACTCAAGCACTGACACTGTCCCTAACTAAGGCCCTGACATAACTCCCAACTCCGGCACTGACACTTTCTCTAACTAAGGCCCTGAAACTACTCACAACTCAGGCCCTGACACTGTTCCTAACTACCGGTCTCAGACTACTCCTAACTTAGGCCCTGACACTATTCCTAACACAGTCACTGACACTGTCCCTAACTAAGGTCCTGAGACTATTCCTAACTCAGACACTGACACTGTCCATAACTTAGGCCATGTCACTACTCACAACTCAGGCACTGACGCTGCTCCTAACTAAGGGTCTGACACTACTCCAAACGGAGACACTGACACTCTTCCAAATTAAGGCCTTGACACTACTCTTATCTCAGGCCCTGACACTGTCCATAATAAAGACCCTGACAAAAATCCCAACTTAGGCACTGACAATGTCCGTAACTAAGGCCCTGACACTATTTCCATCTCAGCCACTGACACTGTCCCTAACTATGGCCCTGACACTACTCCCAACGCAAGTACTGGTGCTGTCCCTAACTAAGGCACTGGCACTACTCCCAACTCGCCCTGGCGCTGTCCCTAACTAAGGCTCTGACACTACTCCCAATTCAGGCAATGACAGTGTCCCTAACTGAGGCAATGACACTACTCCCAACTCAAGCACTAAGGCTCTGGATCATTGTGATGACAAGCGCCATGGAGCATTGTGAGGACAAGGGCCATGGAGAATTGTGATGACGGGTCCTGGAGCATTGTGGCGACAAGGGCCATGGAGCATTTTGATTAAAGGGGTCATGGGGCATTGTGATGAAAGTGGTCATGGAGCACTGTGATTAAAGTGGTCATGGAACATTTTGATAAAAGTGGCCATGTAGCATTGTGATGAAAAGTGCTATGGAGCATTGGGATGACAGGGTTCATGGAGCATTGTGATGACAAATGCGTGGAGATTTGTGATGACGAGGACCATGGAGCGTTGAGATTATAAGGATCCTGCAGCATTGTGATGACAGGGGCCATGGAGCATTTTAATGACAAGGGACATGGAACATTGTGATGACAGAAGTCATGGAGCATTGTGGTGACCAGTGGCATGGAGCATTGTGAAGAAAGGGGTACTGTAACATTGTGAAGAAAGGGTCAAGGAGCATTTTGATTACAAAGATCATGGAGCATTGTGATGACAAGGGTCATGGAGCATTGTGATGACAAGAGTCATGGAGACTTGTGATGACAGGGGGCATGGAGCTTTGTGATTTCACAGACATGTAGCATTTTAGACAAGGGTCATGGAGCATTGTGATGAAAGGGGTCATGGAGCATTGTGATGATAAGGGCATGGAGCATTTTGATGAAAATGGCATGTAGCATTGCGATGACAAAGGTCATGGAGCATTGTGATGACAGGGTTTATGGAGCATTGTGATGACAAGGGCGTGGAGCATTGTGATGACAGTGATCATGGAACATTGTGACGATAAGGGCATCGAGCCGAGTTAGGGACAGTCTAGCGGCCTTGGGACTAAATTCAGTGCCTGAATTAGGCACAGCATAAGGTCTTTAGTTAGCATAAGAGGTAGGACATTAGCTCGGGACAGGGTTAGGGTAAAGGCTTGGAATCGTGTCAGGAAATGACCTAAGGATAGTGTGAAGACCTTTGTTACTGAGACTCTCAGGGACTTATTCAGAAGCAGCGTTAGGGCTTCAGGTAGGCACAGCATCAGGGCCTGACTTAGGGAGAGCGACAGGGCCTGAGTGAGGCCTAATGTCAGGCCCTTAGCTGGGGACACTGTCAGGGAATGACTTAGGAGCAGCATCAGTGCCTTTGTTGGATCAGCTTTAGGCTCTTAGTTAAAGACATGACCGGAGCCCAAGGTAGTCACAGCGTCAAGGCCTCAGTTAGGGAAAGCTTCAGGGTCTGAGTTACAGACAGCCTCAGGTCTTCACTTAAAGACAGCGACAGGGCTTTCTTAGGGACAGTGTCAGGACCTTGGTTAGAAATGAGTCAGGATATTAGCTCAGGAGAGTGTCAGGATTTTAGTTCTTGCTGGCAGCAGGGCCTATATTAAGGACAGATTCCGGGCCTTTGTTAGATTCAGTGTCATGGCCTTAGTTAGGAGTAGTCAGGGCCTTAGTTAGGGAGAGCATTAGGGTTTCAGTTAGCATAAGATGCAGGAGATTATCTCGGGACAGAGTCAGGTCCCAGGCCACAGATAGTGAAAGGAAATGACCAAGGGCTAACGAGAAGACCTAAGTTATTGAGAGCATCAGGGCCTTAGTTAGCAGCAGCATGAGCGCCTCTAATCAGGACCAGCGCCAGGGCTTGATGTACGGACAGCGTCAGAGCCTAACTAAGGTACAGCAACAGGGCCTAAGTGAGGCCTATCTTTAGGGCCTGAGTAAGGGACAGTATCAGGGCATGACTTAGGAGCAGCATAAAGGCCTCTGTAGGATCAGCATTAGGCTCTTCGTTAAAGCTATTATCAGGGCCTCCGTTAGGGATAGCCTCAAGGCCTCACTTAGGGACAGCGTCAGGGCTTACTTTGGGAAATTTCAGGACCTTGGTAAGACATGGGTCAGGCTATTAGCTCAGGGTAATATCAGGTGTTCAGATATTGACGGCAGCAGGGCCTTAGTTAGAGGCAGTGTCAGGGCCTAAGTTAGGACTAGCATCAGAGCCTTTGTTAGGTACAGTGTCAGTGACTGAGTTAGGTGTAGTGTCAGAGCCTTAGTTAGGGACAGTGTCAGGGCCTGCAGTAGGACGAGCTTCCAGGCCTCAGTTAGGGACAGGTTCACGGCCTCGGACCTAAATTCAGGGCCTCATTTAGGGACAGAATCAGGGAATTAGCTAGCATAAGGGGATCTACAGCTGAAAGCAACCTGAACACCACCACAAGCAGATGCAGAAGTGAACCATGCACGCTCCTATGAAGGAATATTCCACAGCAGTTGAGTACATTTTGTTTAAAGTTAGTAACACTATAAAAATTATGTTTTGAAGAAAACTCTATTCAGAAGATGAAAGAATCTCGTTCTAAAGAATCCCTTTTGCTAATCTCGACATTAGCTAAAGAGAAGGTTAGGTTAAGGTCTAGGGAGAGTGTCAGGAAATGACCTAGGGATAGTGTCAAGACCTTAGTTACTTAGCACATCAGGACCTAATTTAGGAGCAGTGAGTGTCAGGGCTTCGGGTAGGAACAGCGTCAGAGCCTGACTTAGGGAGTGGGACAGGACCTGAGTGAGGCCTAGCGTCAGGGCCTTAGCTAGAGACAGTGTCAGGGCATGACTTAGGAGCAGCATAAGAGCCACGGTAGGATCAGCCTCAGGGGCTATGTTAAAGATATTATCAGGGCCTCTGTTAGGGACAGCCTCAAGGCCTCACTTCGAGACAGCATCAGGGCTTCCTTAGGGACAGTTTCAGGACCTTGGTAAGAGATGGGTCAAGAAATTAGCTCAGGATCGTGTCAGGACTTTAGATATTGACGCCAGCAGGGTCTTAGTTAGGGACAGTGTCAGGCCCTGAATTAGGACGAACATCGAGGCCTTAGGTACGGACAGGGTCACAGCCTCGAGAGTAATTTTAGGCCCTTAGTTAAGGACAGCAGCAGGGCTGTAGTTAGCATAAGAGGCACGACATTTGCTAGGGACAGGGTCAGGTTATGGTCTAGGGATAGTGTCAGGAAAGGACCTAAGCATAGTGTCAAAACCTTAGTTACTGAGAGTATCAGATCCTTATTTAGAACCAGTGTCAGGGCTTCGGGTAGGGACAGCATCAGAGCCTGACTTAGGGAGAGCGACAGGGCCTGAGTGAGGCCTAGCGTCAGGCCCTTAGCTGAGGACACTGTCAGGGCATGACTTAGGAACAGAATCAGCGCCTCTGTTGGATCAGCCTTAGCGTCTTTGTTACAGAGATGATCAGGGCCTGACTTAGTCACAGCTTCAAGGCCTCAGTTAGGGAAAGCTTCAGGGCCTGAGTTAGGGGCAGCCTCAGTTCTTAACACAGGGACAGCGACAGGGCTTTCTTAGGGACAGTGTCAGGACCTTGGTTAGAAATATGTCAGGATATTAACTCAGGCTAGTGTCCAGTTTTTAGTTATTGCTGACAGCAGGGCCTATATTAGGGGCAAATTCTGAGCCTTACTTAGAGACAGTGTCAGGGCCTGAGTTAGGACTAGCATCAGAGCCCTTGTAAAGTACAGTGTCAGGGCTTTAGTTAGGGACAGTGTCAGCGCCTCAGTTAGGATGAGCCTCCAACCTCAGTTAGGGACAGGTGGACGGCCTCGGGACTAATTTCAGGCTCTTAGTTAGAGACAGCCTCAGGGATTTAGTTAGCATAAGAGGCTTGACAATAGCTAAAGACAAGTTTAGGTTAAGATCTAGGGATAGTGTCAGGAAATGACCTAGGGATAGTGTCAAGACCATAGCTAATTAGAACATCAGTGCCTAATTTAGGCCCAGTGTCAGGGCTTCAGGTAGGGACAGAGTCTTAGCCTGACTTAAGGAGAGCGACAGGGCCTGAGTGATGCCTAGAGTCAGGGCCTTAGCTACGGACAGCGTCAGGGCATGACATAGGATCAACATAAGGGTCTCTGTAAGATCAGCATTAGAGTTTAGTTAAAGACATTATCAGGACCTCTGTGAGGGACAGCCTCAGGGCCTCACTGAGGGACAGTGTCAGGGCTAACGATGGGAGAGTTTCAGGACCTTGGTAAGACATGGGTCAGGATATTAGCTCAGGATAATGTCAGGACTTTAGATATTGATGGTAGCAGCGCCTACGTTAGGGAAAGTTTCAAGGCGTTAGTTAGGAGTAGCGGGCCTCTGATAGGTCCATTGTCAGATCCTCAGTTAGCAATAGTGTTAGGGCCTTAGTTAGGGACAGTGTCAGGGCCGGATGTAGGGCGAGCATCTAGGCCTTCGTTCGGGACAGTTTCATGGTCTTGGGACTAAATTCAGTGCCTGAGGTAGGCACAGCCTAAGGGCTTCAGTTAGCATAAGAGGCAGGACATTAGCTTGTGGCCGTGTCAGTTTAACATCTAGGGATAGTGTCAGGAAATGACCTAAGGATAGTGTGAAGCCCTTTGTTACGGAGACTCTCAGGGCCTTATTCAGAACCAGTGTTAGGGCTTTAGGTAGGGACAGCATCAGAGCCTGACTTAGGGAGAGCGTTAGGGTCTGAGTGAGGCCTAGCATCAGACACTTAGTGGGGGACACTATCGGGGCATGACTTAGGAGCAGCATCAGGGCCTCTGTTGGATCAGCCTTAGTTAGGGTCTTAGTTAAAGACATGATCAGGGTCTGAGTTAGTCACAGCATCAAGGCCTGAGTTAGTTAGGGAAAGCTTCAGGGCCTCACTTAGGGACAGCGTCAGGGCTTACTTTGGGACAGTTTCAGGACCTTGGTAAGACATGGGTCAGGTTATTAGCTCCGGATAATGTCAGGACATTAGATGTTGATGGCAGCAGCCCTTAGTTAGAGACAGTGTCAGGCCCTGAGTTACGACTAGCATCAGAGTCTTTGTTAGATACAATGTACGGGACTGAATTAGGAGTAGAGTCAGGGCCTTAGTTAGTGACAGTGTCAGGGCCTGACTTAGGGAGAGCGACAGGGCCTGAGTGAGGCTTAGCATCAGGCCCTTAGCTGGGCACAGTGTCAGGGCATGACTTTGGAGCAGCATCAGCGTCTTTGCTGGATCAGCATTAAGGTCTTCGTTAGGTACATGATCAGGGCCTGAATTAGTCACAGCTTCAAGGCTTCAGTTCAGGAAAGCTTCAGGGCCTGAGTTAGGGACAGCCTCAGGTCTTCACTTAGGGACAGCGTCAGGGCTTACTTTGGGACAGTTTCAGGACCTTGGAAGGACCTAGGTCAGGATATTAGCTCAGAATAATGTCAGGACTTTTGATAGTGTTGGCAGCAAGGCCTTAGTTACAGACGGTTTCAGGGCCTGAGTTAGGCCTAGCATCAGAGACTTTGTTAGGTACCGTGTAAGGGACTGAGTTAGGAGTAGTGTCAGGGCCTTGCTTAGGGACAGTGTCAGGGTCTGATTTAGGTGTACTGTCTGAGACCTAGTTAGGGACAGTGCTAGGGCCTGAGTTAGGATTAGTGTCAAGGCCTTAGTTAGGACCAATTTCAGGGCCTTAGTTTGGACTAGCATCAGAGCCATTGTTAGGAATCGTATGAGGGCCTGAGTTAGGCATACTATCAGGGCCTTAGTTAGGGACAGTTTTAGGGCCTGAGTTAGGATTAGTGTCAAGGCCTTATATAGGACCAATTTTAGGGCTTTAGTTTGGACTAGCAACAAAGCCTTTGTTAGGTATCATGTCGGGGCCTCAGTTAGGTGTAGTGTCAGGGCCATTGTTAGGGACAGTATCAGGGCCTGACTTAGGAGAAGTTCAGGGCCTTAGCCAGGGAAAGTGTCAGGGCCTGAATTAGCAGTAGTGTCCAAAGTCCTTAGTGAGGAGAGTAAGGAGTAAGTCAGGACTCAGGCCCTGACACTGTTCTTAAATAAGGCCCTGACATTACCTGTAACACAGGTCGTGATCTGATTCCTATCATAGGCGCTGATGTTGGACTTAACTAAGGCCCTGACACTCTTCCTAACTAAAGCTGTGACACTATTCTTAACTCAGGCCCTGACACTGTCCCTAACAAAGCCTCTGACACTACTCCTAAATCAGGCACTGACACTGTCCCTAACTAAGGCCCTGACATACACCTAACTCAGGCCCTGACACTGTCTCTAACTAAGGCCCTGATACTACTCCAAACTCAGCACTGACACTGTCACTAACTAAGGCCCTGACACTATTCATAGCTCACGCCCTAACACAACTCCTAAATCATGCCCTGACAATGTCCCTAACTAAAGCCCTGACACTACTCCTATCTCAAGCAATGACACTGTCCCTAACTTAGGCCCTGACTCTACTCCTGACTCAGGCACTGACACTGGCCCTAACTTAGGCCGTGACGCTACTCCTAACTAAGCAACTGACACTGTCCCTAACTAAGGCCCGGACACTACTCCTTACTCAGGCACTGATAATGTCACTAACTAAGGCCGTGACACTACTCCCCAAATAGGCATGGAGACTGTCCCGAAATACGCCCTGACAGTACTCCCATCTCAGGCACTGACACTGTCCCTAACTAAGGCCCTGACACTACTCCCAAACTAGGCACTGACATTGTCCCTAACTAAGGCCTTGACATTACTCTCAACTCAGGCACTAACACTGTCCCTAACTAAGGACTTGTCACTACTCTTAACTCAGGCCCTGGCACAGTCCCTAACAAAGGCCTGCCACTACCCCCAACTCTGGCACTGAGAGTGTCCCTAACTACGGCCATCACACTACTCCTAACTCAGGCACTGATGCTGTCCCTAAGTAAGGCCCTGACACTACTCCCAATGCAGCACTGACGCTGTCCCTTACTAAGTGTCTGACACTACTCCCAACACAGGCATTGACACTGTCCCTAACTAAGGCCCTCACACTACGACTTACTTAGGCACTGACACGCTACCTAACTAAGGCCCTGAGACTACTTCTACCTCAGACCCTGACACTGTCCCTAACGAAGGGCCTGATACTACTCCCAACACAGGCACTGACACTCTCCCTAACTAAGGCCTTGACACTACTTTTAACTCATGCCCTGATGCTGTCCCCAAAAAAGACCCTGAGACTATTCCCAACTCAGGCACTGACACTCCCCCTAACTAAGACCCTGACACTACTCCCATTGCAGCCACTGACACTGTCCCTAATGCCCGGACACTAATTCCAACTCAGGCACTGAAACTGTCCCTAACTAGGCCCTGACACTACTCCCAACTCAAGCACTGACACTGTCCCTAACTAAGGCCCTGACATAACTCCCAACTCCGGCACTGACACTTTCTCTAACTAAGGCCCTGAAACTACTCACAACTCAGGCCCTGACACTGTTCCTAACTACCGGTCTCAGACTACTCCTAACTTAGGCCCTGACACTATTCCTAACACAGTCACTGACACTGTCCCTAACTAAGGTCCTGAGACTATTCCTAACTCAGACACTGACACTGTCCATAACTTAGGCCATGTCACTACTCCCAACTCAGGCACTGACGCTGCTCCTAACTAAGGGTCTGACACTACTCCAAACGGAGACACTGACACTCTTCCAAATTAAGGCCTTGACACTACTCTTATCTCAGGCCCTGACACTGTCCATAATAAAGACCCTGACAAAAATCCCAACTTAGGCACTGACAATGTCCGTAACTAAGGCCCTGACACTATTTCCATCTCAGCCACTGACACTGTCCCTAACTATGGCCCTGACACTACTCCCAACGCAAGTACTGGTGCTGTCCCTAACTAAGGCACTGGCACTACTCCCAACTCGCCCTGGCGCTGTCCCTAACTAAGGCTCTGACACTACTCCCAATTCAGGCAATGACAGTGTCCCTAACTGAGGCAATGACACTACTCCCAACTCAAGCACTAAGGCTCTGGATCATTGTGATGACAAGCGCCATGGAGCATTGTGAGGATAAGGGCCATGGAGAATTGTGATGACGGGTCCTGGAGCATTGTGGCGACAAGGGCCATGGAGCATTTTGATTAAAGGGGTCATGGGGCATTGTGATGAAAGTGGTCATGGAGCACTGTGATTAAAGTGGTCATGGAACATTTTGATAAAAGTGGCCATGTAGCATTGTGATGAAAAGTGCTATGGAGCATTGGGATGACAGGGCTCATGGAGCATTGTGATGACAAATGCGTGGAGATTTGTGATGACGAGGACCATGGAGCGTTGAGATTATAAGGATCCTGCAGCATTGTGATGACAGGGGCCATGGAGCATTTTAATGACAAGGGACATGGAACATTGTGATGACAGAAGTCATGGAGCATTGTGGTGACCAGTGGCATGGAGCATTGTGAAGAAAGGGGTACTATAACATTGTGAAGAAAGCGTCAAGGAGCATTTTGATTACAAAGATCATGGAGCATTGTGATGACAAGGGTCATGGAGCATTGTGATGACAAGAGTCATGGAGACTTGTGATGACAGGGGGCATGGAGCTTTGTGATTTCACAGACATGTAGCATTTTAGACAAGGGTCATGGAGCATTGTGATGAAAGGGGTCATGGAGCATTGTGATGATAAGGGCATGGAGCATTTTGATGACAATGGCACGCAGCATTGCGATGACAAAGGTCATGGAGCATTGTGATGACAGGGGTTATGGAGCATTGTGATGACAAGGGCTTGGAGCATTGTGATGACAGTGATCATGGAACATTGTGACGATAAGGGCATCGAGCCGAGTTAGGGACAGTCTAGCGGCCTTGGGACTAAATTCAGTGCCTGAATTAGGCACAGCATAAGGTCTTTAGTTAGCATAAGAGGTAGGACATTAGCTCGGGACAGGGTTAGGTTAAAGGCTTGGAATCGTGTCAGGAAATGACCTAAGGATAGTGTGAAGACCTTTGTTACTGAGACTCTCAGGGACTTATTCAGAAGCAGCGTTAGGGCTTCAGGTAGGCACAGCATCAGGGCCTGACTTAGGGAGAGCGACAGGGCCTGAGTGAGGCCTAATGTCAGGCCCTTAGCTGGGGACACTGTCAGGGAATGACTTAGGAGCAGCATCAGTGCCTTTGTTGGATCAGCTTTAGGCTCTTAGTTAAAGACATGACCGGAGCCCAAGGTAGTCACAGCGTCAAGGCCTCAGTTAGGGAAAGCTTCAGGGTCTGAGTTACAGACAGCCTCAGGTCTTCACTTAAAGACAGCGACAGGGCTTTCTTAGGGACAGTGTCAGGACCTTGGTTAGAAATGAGTCAGGATATTAGCTCAGGAGAGTGTCAGGATTTTAGTTCCTGCTGGCAGCAGGGCCTATATTAAGGACAGATTCCGGGCCTTTGTTAGATTCAGTGTCATGGCCTTAGTTAGGAGTAGTCAGGGCCTTAGTTAGGGAGAGCATTAGGGTTTCAGTTAGCATAAGATGCAGGAGATTATCTCGGGACAGAGTCAGGTCCCAGGCCAGAGATTGTGAAAGGAAATGACCATGGGATAACGAGAAGACCTTAGTTATTGAGAGCATCAGGGCCTTAGTTAGCAGCAGCATGAGCGCCTCTAATCAGGACCAGCGCCAGGGCTTGATGTACGGACAGCGTCAGAGCCTAACTAAGGTACAGCAACAGGGCCTAAGTGAGGCCTATCTTTAGGGCCTGAGTAAGGGACAGTATCAGGGCATGACTTAGGAGCAGCATAAAGGCCTCTGTAGGATCAGCATTAGGCTCTTCGTTAAAGCTATTATCAGGGCCTCCGTTAGGGATAGCCTCAAGGCCTCACTTAGGGACAGCGTCAGGGCTTACTTTGGGAAATTTCAGGACCTTGGTAAGACATGGGTCAGGCTATTAGCTCAGGGTAATATCAGGTGTTCAGATATTGACGGCAGCAGGGCCTTAGTTAGAGGCAGTGTCAGGGCCTAAGTTAGGACTAGCATCAGAGCCTTTGTTAGGTACAGTGTCAGTGACTGAGTTAGGTGTAGTGTCAGAGCCTTAGTTAGGGACAGTGTCAGGGCCTGCAGTAGGACGAGCTTCCAGGCCTCAGTTAGGGACAGGTTCACGGCCTCGGACCTAAATTCAGGGCCTCATTTAGGGACAGAATCAGGGAATTAGCTAGCATAAGGGGATCTACAGCTGAAAGCAACCTGAACACCACCACAAGCAGATGCAGAAGTGAACCATGCACGCTCCTATGAAGGAATATTCCACAGCAGTTGAGTACATTTTGTTTAAAGTTAGTAACACTATAAAAATTATGTTTTGAAGAAAACTCTATTCAGAAGATGAAAGAATCTCGTTCTAAAGAATCCCTTTAGCTAATCTCGACATTAGCTAAAGAGAAGGTTAGGTTAAGGTCTAGGGAGAGTGTCAGGAAATGACCTAGGGATAGTGTCAAGACCTTAGTTACTTAGCACATCAGGACCTAATTTAGGAGCAGTGAGTGTCAGGGCTTCGGGTAGGAACAGCGTCAGAGCCTGACTTAGGGAGTGGGACAGGACCTGAGTGAGGCCTAGCGTCAGGGCCTTAGCTAGAGACAGTGTCAGGGCATGACTTAGGAGCAGCATAAGAGCCACGGTAGGATCAGCCTCAGGGGCTATGTTAAAGATATTATCAGGGCCTCTGTTAGGGACAGCCTCAAGGCCTCACTTCGAGACAGCATCAGGGCTTCCTTAGGGACAGTTTCAGGACCTTGGTAAGAGATGGGTCAAGAAATTAGCTCAGGATCGTGTCAGGACTTTAGATATTGACGCCAGCAGGGTCTTAGTTAGGGACAGTGTCAGGCCCTGAATTAGGACGAACATCGAGGCCTTAGGTACGGACAGGGTCACAGCCTCGAGAGTAATTTTAGGCCCTTAGTTAAGGACAGCAGCAGGGCTGTAGTTAGCATAAGAGGCACGACATTTGCTAGGGACAGGGTCAGGTTATGGTCTAGGGATAGTGTCAGGAAAGGACCTAAGCATAGTGTCAAAACCTTAGTTACTGAGAGTATCAGATCCTTATTTAGAACCAGTGTCAGGGCTTCGGGTAGGGACAGCATCAGAGCCTGACTTAGGGAGAGCGACAGGGCCTGAGTGAGGCCTAGCGTCAGGCCCTTAGCTGAGGACACTGTCAGGGCATGACTTAGGAACAGAATCAGCGCCTCTGTTGGATCAGCCTTAGCGTCTTTGTTACAGAGATGATCAGGGCCTGACTTAGTCACAGCTTCAAGGCCTCAGTTAGGGAAAGCTTCAGGGCCTGAGTTAGGGGCAGCCTCAGTTCTTAACACAGGGACAGCGACAGGGCTTTCTTAGGGACAGTGTCAGGACCTTGGTTAGAAATATGTCAGGATATTAACTCAGGCTAGTGTCCAGTTTTTAGTTATTGCTGACAGCAGGGCCTATATTAGGGGCAAATTCTGAGCCTTACTTAGAGACAGTGTCAGGGCCTGAGTTAGGACTAGCATCAGAGCCATTGTAAAGTACAGTGTCAGGGCTTTAGTTAGGGACAGTGTCAGCGCCTCAGTTAGGATGAGCCTCCAACCTCAGTTAGGGACAGGTGGACGGCCTCGGGACTAATTTCAGGCTCTTAGTTAGAGACAGCCTCAGGGATTTAGTTAGCATAAGAGGCTTGACAATAGCTAAAGACAAGATTAGGTTAAGATCTAGGGATAGTGTCAGGAAATGACCTAGGGATAGTGTCAAGACCATAGCTAATTAGAGCATCAGTGCCTAATTTAGGCCCAGTGTCAGGGCTTCAGGTAGGGACAGAGTCTTAGCCTGACTTAGGGAGAGCGACAGGGCCTGAGTGATGCCTAGAGTCAGGGCCTTAGCTACGGACAGCGTCAGGGCATGACATAGGATCAACATAAGGGTCTCTGTAAGATCAGCATTAGAGTTTAGTTAAAGACATTATCAGGACCTCTGTGAGGGACAGCCTCAGGGCCTCACTTAGGGACAGTGTCAGGGCTAACGATGGGAGAGTTTCAGGACCTTGGTAAGACATGGGTCAGGATATTAGCTCAGGATAATGTCAGGACTTTAGATATTGATGGTAGCAGCGCCTACGTTAGCGAAAGTTTCAAGGCGTTAGTTAGGAGTAGCGGGCCTCTGATAGGTCCATTGTCAGATCCTCAGTTAGCAATAGTGTTAGGGCCTTAGTTAGGGACAGTGTCAGGGCCGGATGTAGGGCGAGCATCTAGGCCTTCGTTCGGGACCGTTTCATGGTCTTGGGACTAAATTCAGTGCCTGAGGTAGGCACAGCCTAAGGGCTTCAGTTAGCATAAGAGGCAGGACATTAGCTTGTGGCCGTGTCAGTTTAACATCTAGGGATAGTGTCAGGAAATGACCTAAGGATAGTGTGAAGCCCTTTGTTACGGAGACTCTCAGGGCCTTATTCAGAACCAGTGTTAGGGCTTTAGGTAGGGACAGCATCAGAGCCTGACTTAGGGAGAGCGTTAGGGTCTGAGTGAGGCCTAGCATCAGACACTTAGTGGGGGACACTATCGGGGCATGACTTAGGAGCAGCATCAGGGCCTCTGTTGGATCAGCCTTAGGGTCTTAGTTAAAGACATGATCAGGGTCTGAGTTAGTCACAGCATCAAGGCCTGAGTTAGTTAGGGAAAGCTTCAGGGCCTCACATAGGGACAGCGTCAGGGCTTGCTTTGGGACAGTTTCAGGACCTTGGTAAGACATGGGTCAGGTTATTAGCTCCGGATAATGTCAGGACTTTAGATGTTGATGGCAGCAGCCCTTAGTTAGAGACAGTGTCAGGCCCTGAGTTACGACTAGCATCAGAGTCTTTGTTAGATACAATGTACGGGACTGAATTAGGAGTAGAGTCAGGGCCTTAGTTAGTGACAGTGTCAGGGCCTGACTTAGGGAGAGCGACAGGGCCTGAGTGAGGCTTAGCATCAGGCCCTTAGCTGGGCACAGTGTCAGGGCATGACTTTGGAGCAGCATCAGCGTCTTTGCTGGATCAGCATTAAGGTCTTCGTTAGGTACATGATCAGGGCCTGAATTAGTCACAGCTTCAAGGCTTCAGTTCAGGAAAGCTTCAGGGCCTGAGTTAGGGACAGCCTCAGGTCTTCACTTAGGGACAGCGTCAGGGCTTACTTTGGGACAGTTTCAGGACCTTGGAAGGACCTAGGTCAGGATATTAGCTCAGAATAATGTCAGGACTTTTGATAGTGTTGGCAGCAGGGCTTTAGTTACAGACGGTTTCAGGGCCTGAGTTAGGCCTAGCATCAGAGACTTTGTTAGGTACCGTGTAAGGGACTGAGTTAGGAGTAGTGTCAGGGCCTTGCTTAGGGACAGTGTCAGGGTCTGATTTAGGTGTACTGTCTGAGACCTAGTTAGGGACAGTGCTAGGGCCTGAGTTAGGATTAGTGTCAAGGCCTTAGTTAGGACCAATTTCAGGGCCTTAGTTTGGACTAGCATCAGAGCCATTGTTAGGAATCGTATGAGGGCCTGAGTTAGGCATACTATCAGGGCCTTAGTTAGGGACAGTTTTAGGGCCTGAGTTAGGATTAGTGTCAAGGCCTTATATAGGACCAATTTTAGGGCTTTAGTTTGGACTAGCAACAAAGCCTTTGTTAGGTATCATGTCGGGGCCTCAGTTAGGTTTAGTGTCAGGGCCATTGTTAGGGACAGTATCAGGGCCTGACTTAGGAGAAGTTCAGGGCCTTAGCCAGGGAAAGTGTCAGGGCCTGAATTAGCAGTAGTGTCCAAAGTCCTTAGTGAGGAGAGTAAGGAGTAAGTCAGGACTCAGGCCCTGACACTGTTCTTAAATAAGGCCCTGACATTACCTGTAACACAGGTCGTGATCTGATTCCTATCATAGGCGCTGATGTTGGACTTAACTAAGGCCCTGACACTGGTCCTAACTAAAGCTGTGACACTATTCTTAACTCAGGCCCTGACACTGTCCCTAACAAAGCCTCTGACACTACTCCTAAATCAGGCACTGACACTGTCCGTAATTAAGGCCCTGACATACACCTAACTCAGGCCCTGACACTGTCTCTAACTAAGGCCCTGATACTACTCCAAACTCAGCACTGACACTGTCACTAACTAAGGCCCTGACAGTATTCATAGCTCACGCCCTAACACAACTCCTAAATCATGCCCTGACAATGTCCCTAACTAAAGCCCTGACACTACTCCTATCTCAAGCAATGACACTGTCCCTAACTTAGGCCCTGACTCTACTCCTGACTCAGGCATTGACACTGGCCCTAACTTAGGCCGTGACGCTACTCCTAACTAAGCAACTGACACTGTCCCTAACTAAGGCCCGGACACTACTCCTTACTCAGGCACTGATAATGTCACTAACTAAGGCCGTGACACTACTCCCCAAATAGGCATGGAGACTGTCCCGAAATACGCCCTGACAGTACTCCCATCTCAGGCACTGTCACTGTCCCTAACTAAGGCCCTGACACTACTCCCAAACTAGGCACTGACATTGTCCCTAACTAAGGCCTTGACATTACTCTCAACTCAGGCACTAACACTGTCCCTAACTAAGGACTTGTCACTACTCTTAACTCAGGCCCTGGCACAGTCCCTAACAAAGGCCTGCCACTACCCCCAACTCTGGCACTGAGAGTGTCCCTAACTACGGCCATCACACTACTCCTAACTCAGGCACTGATGCTGTCCCTAAGTAAGGCCCTGACACTACTCCCAACGCAAGTACTGGTGCTGTCCCTAACTAAGGCACTGGCACTACTCCCAACTCGCCCTGGCGCTGTCCCTAACTAAGGCTCTGACACTACTCCCAATTCAGGCAATGACAGTGTCCCTAACTGAGGCAATGACACTACTCCCAACTCAAGCACTAAGGCTCTGGATCATTGTGATGACAAGCGCCATGGAGCATTGTGAGGATAAGGGCCATGGAGAATTGTGATGACGGGTCCTGGAGCATTGTGGCGACAAGGGCCATGGAGCATTTTGATTAAAGGGGTCATGGGGCATTGTGATGAAAGTGGTCATGGAGCACTGTGATTAAAGTGGTCATGGAACATTTTGATAAAAGTGGCCATGTAGCATTGTGATGAAAAGTGCTATGGAGCATTGGGATGACAGGGCTCATGGAGCATTGTGATGACAAATGCGTGGAGATTTGTGATGACGAGGACCATGGAGCGTTGAGATTATAAGGATCCTGCAGCATTGTGATGACAGGGGCCATGGAGCATTTTAATGACAAGGGACATGGAACATTGTGATGACAGAAGTCATGGAGCATTGTGGTGACCAGTGGCATGGAGCATTGTGAAGAAAGGGGTACTGTAACATTGTGAAGAAAGGGTCAAGGAGCATTTTGATTACAAAGATCATGGAGCATTGTGATGACAAGGGTCATGGAGCATTGTGATGACAAGAGTCATGGAGACTTGTGATGACAGGGGGCATGGAGCTTTGTGATTTCACAGACATGTAGCATTTTAGACAAGGGTCATGGAGCATTGTGATGAAAGGGGTCATGGAGCATTGTGATGATAAGGGCATGGAGCATTTTGATGACAATGGCACGCAGCATTGCGATGACAAAGGTCATGGAGCATTGTGATGACAGGGGTTATGGAGCATTGTGATGACAAGGGCTTGGAGCATTGTGATGACAGTGATCATGGAACATTGTGACGATAAGGGCATCGAGCCGAGTTAGGGACAGTCTAGCGGCCTTGGGACTAAATTCAGTGCCTGAATTAGGCACAGCATAAGGTCTTTAGTTAGCATAAGAGGTAGGACATTAGCTCGGGACAGGGTTAGGGTAAAGGCTTGGAATCGTGTCAGGAAATGACCTAAGGATAGTGTGAAGACCTTTGTTACTGAGACTCTCAGGGACTTATTCAGAAGCAGCGTTAGGGCTTCAGGTAGGCACAGCATCAGGGCCTGACTTAGGGAGAGCGACAGGGCCTGAGTGAGGCCTAATGTCAGGCCCTTAGCTGGGGACACTGTCAGGGAATGACTTAGGAGCAGCATCAGTGCCTTTGTTGGATCAGCTTTAGGCTCTTAGTTAAAGACATGACCGGAGCCCAAGGTAGTCACAGCGTCAAGGCCTCAGTTAGGGAAAGCTTCAGGGTCTGAGTTACAGACAGCCTCAGGTCTTCACTTAAAGACAGCGACAGGGCTTTCTTAGGGACAGTGTCAGGACCTTGGTTAGAAATGAGTCAGGATATTAGCTCAGGAGAGTGTCAGGATTTTAGTTCTTGCTGGCAGCAGGGCCTATATTAAGGACAGATTCCGGGCCTTTGTTAGATTCAGTGTCATGGCCTTAGTTAGGAGTAGTCAGGGCCTTAGTTAGGGAGAGCATTAGGGTTTCAGTTAGCATAAGATGCAGGAGATTATCTCGGGACAGAGTCAGGTCCCAGGCCAGAGATAGTGAAAGGAAATGACCAAGGGATAACGAGAAGACCTTAGTTATTGAGAGCATCAGGGCCTTAGTTAGCAGCAGCATGAGCGCCTCTAATCAGGACCAGCGCCAGGGCTTGATGTACGGACAGCGTCAGAGCCTAACTAAGGTACAGCAACAGGGCCTAAGTGAGGCCTATCTTTAGGGCCTGAGTAAGGGACAGTATCAGAGCATGACTTAGGAGCAGCATAAAGGCCTCTGCAGGATCAGCATTAGGGTCTTCGTTAAAGCTATTATCAGGGCCTCCGTTAGGGATAGCCTCAAGGCCTCACTTAGGGACAGCGTCAGGGCTTACTTTGGGAAAGTTTCAGGACCTTGGTAAGACATGGGTCAGGCTATTAGCTCAGGGTAATATCAGGTGTTCAGATATTGACGGCAGCAGGGCCTTAGTTAGAGGCAGTGTCAGGGCCTAAGTTAGGACTAGCATCAGAGCCTTTGTTAGGTACAGTGTCAGTGACTGAGTTAGGTGTAGTGTCAGAGCCTTAGTTAGGGACAGTGTCAGGGCCTGCATTAGGACGAGCTTCCAGGCCTCAGTTAGGGACAGGTTCACGGCCTCGGACCTAAATTCAGGGCCTCATTTAGGGACAGAATCAGGGAATTAGCTAGCATAAGGGGATCTACAGCTGAAAGCAACCTGAACACCACCACAAGCAGATGCAGAAGTGAACCATGCACGCTCCTATGAAGGAATATTCCACCGCAGTTGAGTACATTTTGTTTAAAGTTAGTAACACTATAAAAATTATGTTTTGAAGAAAACTCTATTCAGAAGATGAAAGAATCTCGTTCTAAAGAATCCCTTTAGCTAATCTCGACATTAGCTAAAGAGAAGGTTAGGTTAAGGTCTAGGGAGAGTGTCAGGAAATGACCTAGGGATAGTGTCAAGACCTTAGTTACTTAGCACATCAGGACCTAATTTAGGAGCAGTGAGTGTCAGGGCTTCGGGTAGGAACAGCGTCAGAGCCTGACTTAGGGAGTGGGACAGGACCTGAGTGAGGCCTAGCGTCAGGGCCTTAGCTAGAGACAGTGTCAGGGCATGACTTAGGAGCAGCATAAGAGCCACGGTAGGATCAGCCTCAGGGGCTATGTTAAAGATATTATCAGGGCCTCTGTTAGGGACAGCCTCAAGGCCTCACTTCGAGACAGCATCAGGGCTTCCTTAGGGACAGTTTCAGGACCTTGGTAAGAGATGGGTCAAGAAATTAGCTCAGGATCGTGTCAGGACTTTAGATATTGACGCCAGCAGGGTCTTAGTTAGGGACAGTGTCAGGCCCTGAATTAGGACGAACATCGAGGCCTTAGGTACGGACAGGGTCACAGCCTCGAGAGTAATTTTAGGCCCTTAGTTAAGGACAGCAGCAGGGCTGTAGTTAGCATAAGAGGCACGACATTTGCTAGGGACAGGGTCAGGTTATGGTCTAGGGATAGTGTCAGGAAAGGACCTAAGCATAGTGTCAAAACCTTAGTTACTGAGAGTATCAGATCCTTATTTAGAACCAGTGTCAGGGCTTCGGGTAGGGACAGCATCAGAGCCTGACTTAGGGAGAGCGACAGGGCCTGAGTGAGGCCTAGCGTCAGGCCCTTAGCTGAGGACACTGTCAGGGCATGACTTAGGAACAGAATCAGCGCCTCTGTTGGATCAGCCTTAGCGTCTTTGTTACAGAGATGATCAGGGCCTGACTTAGTCACAGCTTCAAGGCCTCAGTTAGGGAAAGCTTCAGGGCCTGAGTTAGGGGCAGCCTCAGTTCTTAACACAGGGACAGCGACAGGGCTTTCTTAGGGACAGTGTCAGGACCTTGGTTAGAAATATGTCAGGATATTAACTCAGGCTAGTGTCCAGTTTTTAGTTATTGCTGACAGCAGGGCCTATATTAGGGGCAAATTCTGAGCCTTACTTAGAGACAGTGTCAGGGCCTGAGTTAGGACTAGCATCAGAGCCCTTGTAAAGTACAGTGTCAGGGCTTTAGTTAGGGACAGTGTCAGCGCCTCAGTTAGGATGAGCCTCCAACCTCAGTTAGGGACAGGTGGACGGCCTCGGGACTAATTTCAGGCTCTTAGTTAGAGACAGCCTCAGGGATTTAGTTAGCATAAGAGGCTTGACAATAGCTAAAGACAAGTTTAGGTTAAGATCTAGGGATAGTGTCAGGAAATGACCTAGGGATAGTGTCAAGACCATAGCTAATTAGAGCATCAGTGCCTAATTTAGGCCCAGTGTCAGGGCTTCAGGTAGGGACAGAGTCTTAGCCTGACTTAAGGAGAGCGACAGGGCCTGAGTGATGCCTAGAGTCAGGGCCTTAGCTACGGACAGCGTCAGGGCATGACATAGGATCAACATAAGGGTCTCTGTAAGATCAGCATTAGAGTTTAGTTAAAGACATTATCAGGACCTCTGTGAGGGACAGCCTCAGGGCCTCACTGAGGGACAGTGTCAGGGCTAACGATGGGAGAGTTTCAGGACCTTGGTAAGACATGGGTCAGGATATTAGCTCAGGATAATGTCAGGACTTTAGATATTGATGGTAGCAGCGCCTACGTTAGGGAAAGTTTCAAGGCGTTAGTTAGGAGTAGCGGGCCTCTGATAGGTCCATTGTCAGATCCTCAGTTAGCAATAGTGTTAGGGCCTTAGTTAGGGACAGTGTCAGGGCCGGATGTAGGGCGAGCATCTAGGCCTTCGTTCGGGACAGTTTCATGGTCTTGGGACTAAATTCAGTGCCTGAGGTAGGCACAGCCTAAGGGCTTCAGTTAGCATAAGAGGCAGGACATTAGCTTGTGGCCGTGTCAGTTTAACATCTAGGGATAGTGTCAGGAAATGACCTAAGGATAGTGTGAAGCCCTTTGTTACGGAGACTCTCAGGGCCTTATTCAGAACCAGTGTTAGGGCTTTAGGTAGGGACAGCATCAGAGCCTGACTTAGGGAGAGCGTTAGGGTCTGAGTGAGGCCTAGCATCAGACACTTAGTGGGGGACACTATCGGGGCATGACTTAGGAGCAGCATCAGGGCCTCTGTTGGATCAGCCTTAGTTAGGGTCTTAGTTAAAGACATGATCAGGGTCTGAGTTAGTCACAGCATCAAGGCCTGAGTTAGTTAGGGAAAGCTTCAGGGCCTCACTTAGGGACAGCGTCAGGGCTTACTTTGGGACAGTTTCAGGACCTTGGTAAGACATGGGTCAGGTTATTAGCTCCGGATAATGTCAGGACATTAGATGTTGATGGCAGCAGCCCTTAGTTAGAGACAGTGTCAGGCCCTGAGTTACGACTAGCATCAGAGTCTTTGTTAGATACAATGTACGGGACTGAATTAGGAGTAGAGTCAGGGCCTTAGTTAGTGACAGTGTCAGGGCCTGACTTAGGGAGAGCGACAGGGCCTGAGTGAGGCTTAGCATCAGGCCCTTAGCTGGGCACAGTGTCAGGGCATGACTTTGAAGCAGCATCAGCGTCTTTGCTGGATCAGCATTAAGGTCTTCGTTAGGTACATGATCAGGGCCTGAATTAGTCACAGCTTCAAGGCTTCAGTTCAGGAAAGCTTCAGGGCCTGAGTTAGGGACAGCCTCAGGTCTTCACTTAGGGACAGCGTCAGGGCTTACTTTGGGACAGTTTCAGGACCTTGGAAGGACCTAGGTCAGGATATTAGCTCAGAATAATGTCAGGACTTTTGATAGTGTTGGCAGCAAGGCCTTAGTTACAGACGGTTTCAGGGCCTGAGTTAGGCCTAGCATCAGAGACTTTGTTAGGTACCGTGTAAGGGACTGAGTTAGGAGTAGTGTCAGGGCCTTGCTTAGGGACAGTGTCAGGGTCTGATTTAGGTGTACTGTCTGAGACCTAGTTAGGGACAGTGCTAGGGCCTGAGTTAGGATTAGTGTCAAGGCCTTAGTTAGGACCAATTTCAGGGCCTTAGTTTGGACTAGCATCAGAGCCATTGTTAGGAATCGTATGAGGGCCTGAGTTAGGCATACTATCAGGGCCTTAGTTAGGGACAGTTTTAGGGCCTGAGTTAGGATTAGTGTCAAGGCCTTATATAGGACCAATTTTAGGGCTTTAGTTTGGACTAGCAACAAAGCCTTTGTTAGGTATCATGTCGGGGCCTCAGTTAGGTGTAGTGTCAGGGCCATTGTTAGGGACAGTATCAGGGCCTGACTTAGGAGAAGTTCAGGGCCTTAGCCAGGGAAAGTGTCAGGGCCTGAATTAGCAGTAGTGTCCAAAGTCCTTAGTGAGGAGAGTAAGGAGTAAGTCAGGACTCAGGCCCTGACACTGTTCTTAAATAAGGCCCTGACATTACCTGTAACACAGGTCGTGATCTGATTCCTATCATAGGCGCTGATGTTGGACTTAACTAAGGCCCTGACACTGGTCCTAACTAAAGCTGTGACACTATTCTTAACTCAGGCCCTGACACTGTCCCTAACAAAGCCTCTGACACTACTCCTAAATCAGGCACTGACACTGTCCGTAACTAAGGCCCTGACATACACCTAACTCAGGCCCTGACACTGTCTCTAACTAAGGCCCTGATACTACTCCAAACTCAGCACTGACACTGTCACTAACTAAGGCCCTGACACTATTCATAGCTCACGCCCTAACACAACTCCTAAATCATGCCCTGACAATGTCCCTAACTAAAGCCCTGACACTACTCCTACCTCAAGCAATGACACTGTCCCTAACTTAGGCCCTGACTCTACTCCTGACTCAGGCACTGACACTGGCCCTAACTTAGGCCGTGACGCTACTCCTAACTAAGCAACTGACACTGTCCCTAACTAAGGCCCGGACACTACTCCTTACTCAGGCACTGATAATGTCACTAACTAAGGCCGTGACACTACTCCCAAATATAGGCATTGAGACTGTCCCGAAATACGCCCTGACAGTACTCCCATCTCAGGCACTGACACTGTCCCTAGCTAAGGCCCTGACACTACTCCCAAACTAGGCACTGACATTGTCCCTAACTAAGGCCTTGACATTACTCTCAACTCAGGCACTAACACTGTCCCTAACTAAGGACTTGTCACTACTCTTAACTCAGGCCCTGGCACAGTCCCTAACAAAGGCCTGCCACTACCCCCAACTCTGGCACTGAGAGTGTCCCTAACTACGGCCATCACACTACTCCTAACTCAGGCACTGATGCTGTCCCTAAGTAAGGCCCTGACACTACTCCCAACGCAAGTACTGGTGCTGTCCCTAACTAAGGCACTGGCACTACTACCAACTCGCCCTGGCGCTGTCCCTAACTAAGGCTCTGACACTACTCCCAATTCAGGCAATGACAGTGTCCGTAACTGAGGCAATGACACTACTCCCAACTCAAGCACTAAGGCTCTGGATCATTGTGATGACAAGCGCCATGGAGCATTGTGAGGATAAGGGCCATGGAGAATTGTGATGACGGGTCCTGGAGCATTGTGGCGACAAGGGCCATGGAGCATTTTGATTAAAGGGGTCATGGGGCATTGTGATGAAAGTGGTCATGGAGCACTGTGATTAAAGTGGTCATGGAACATTTTGATAAAAGTGGCCATGTAGCATTGTGATGAAAAGTGCTATGGAGCATTGGTATGACAGGGGCCATGGAGCATTTTAATGACAAGGGACATGGAGCATTGTGATGACAGAAGTCATGGAGCATTGTTGTGACCAGCGGCATGGAGCATTGTGAAGAAAGGAGTACTGTAACATTGTGAAGAAAGGGTCAAGGAGCATTTTGATTACAAGGATCATGGAGCATTGTGATGACAAGGGTCATGGAGCATTGTGATGACAAGAGTCATGGAGACTTGTGAGGACAGGGGGCATGGAGCTTTGTGATTTCACAGACATGTAGCATTTTAGAAAAGGGTCATGGAGCATGGTCATGAAAGGGGTCATGGAGCATTGTGATGATAAGGGCATGGAGCATTGTGATGACAGTGGCATGTAGCATTGCGATGACAAAGGTCATGGAGCATTGTGATGACAGTGTTTATGGAGCACTGTGATGACAAGGGCGTGGAGCATTGTGATGACAGTGATCATGGAACATTGTGACGATAAGGGCATCGAGCCGAGTTAGGGACAGTCTAGCGGCCTTGGGACTAAATTCAGTGCCTGAATTAGGCACAGCATAAGGTCTTTAGTTAGCATAAGAGGTAGGACATTAGCTCGGGACAGGGTTAGGGTAAAGGCTTGGAATCGTGTCAGGAAATGACCTAAGGATAGTGTGAAGACCTTTGTTACTGAGACTCTCAGGGACTTATTCAGAAGCAGCGTTAGGGCTTCAGGTAGGCACAGCATCAGAGCCTGACTTAGGGAGAGCGACAGGGCCTGAGTGAGGCCTAATGTCAGGCCCTTAGCTGGGGACACTGTCAGGGAATGACTTAGGAGCAGCATCAGTGCCTTTGTTGGATCAGCTTTAGGCTCTTAGTTAAAGACATGACCGGAGCCCAAGGTAGTCACAGCGTCAAGGCCTCAGTTAGGGAAAGCTTCAGGGTCTGAGTTACAGACAGCCTCAGGTCTTCACTTAAAGACAGCGACAGGGCTTTCTTAGGGACAGTGTCAGGACCTTGGTTAGAAATGAGTCAGGATATTAGCTCAGGAGAGTGTCAGGATTTTAGTTCTTGCTGGCAGCAGGGCCTATATTAAGGACAGATTCCGGGCCTTTGTTAGATTCAGTGTCATGGCCTTAGTTAGGAGTAGTCAGGGCCTTAGTTAGGGAGAGCATTAGGGTTTCAGTTAGCATAAGATGCAGGAGATTATCTCGGGACAGAGTCAGGTCCCAGGCCAGAGATAGTGAAAGGAAATGACCAAGGGATAACGAGAAGACCTTAGTTATTGAGAGCATCAGGGCCTTAGTTAGCAGCAGCATGAGCGCCTCTAATCAGGACCAGCGCCAGGGCTTGATGTACGGACAGCGTCAGAGCCTAACTAAGGTACAGCAACAGGGCCTAAGTGAGGCCTATCTTTAGGGCCTGAGTAAGGGACAGTATCAGGGCATGACTTAGGAGCAGCATAAAGGCCTCTGTAGGATCAGCATTAGGGTCTTCGTTAAAGCTATTATCAGGGCCTCCGTTAGGGATAGCCTCAAGGCCTCACTTAGGGACAGCGTCAGGGCTTACTTTGGGAAAGTTTCAGGACCTTGGTAAGACATGGGTCAGGCTATTAGCTCAGGGTAATATCAGGTGTTCAGATATTGATGGCAGCAGGGCCTTAGTTAGAGGCAGTGTCAGGGCCTAAGTTAGGACTAGCATCAGAGCCTTTGTTAGGTACAGTGTCAGTGACTGAGTTAGGTGTAGTGTCAGAGCCTTAGTTAGGGACAGTGTCAGGGCCTGCATTAGGACGAGCTTCCAGGCCTCAGTTAGGGACAGGTTCACGGCCTCGGACCTAAATTCAGGGCCTCATTTAGGGACAGAATCAGGGAATTAGCTAGCATAAGGGGATCTACAGCTGAAAGCAACCTGAACACCACCACAAGCAGATGCAGAAGTGAACCATGCACGCTCCTATGAAGGAATATTCCACAGCAGTTGAGTACATTTTGTTTAAAGTTAGTAACACTATAAAAATTATGTTTTGAAGAAAACTCTATTCAGAAGATGAAAGAATCTCGTTCTAAAGAATCTCTTTAGCTAATCTCGACATGAGCTAAAGAGAAGGTTAGGTTAAGGTCTAGGGAGAGTGTCAGGAAATGACCTAGGGATAGTGTCAAGACCTTAGTTACTTAGCACATCAGGACCTAATTTAGGAGCAGTGAGTGTCAGGGCTTCGGGTAGGAACAGCGTCAGAGCCTGACTTAGGGAGTGGGACAGGACCTGAGTGAGGCCTAGCGTCAGGGCCTTAGCTAGAGACAGTGTCAGGGCATGACTTAGGAGCAGCATAAGAGCCACGGTAGGATCAGCCTCAGGGGCTATGTTAAAGATATTATCAGGGCCTCTGTTAGGGACAGCCTCAAGGCCTCACTTCGAGACAGCATCAGGGCTTCCTTAGGGACAGTTTCAGGACCTTGGTAAGAGATGGGTCAAGAAATTAGCTCAGGATCGTGTCAGGACTTTAGATATTGACGCCAGCAGGGTCTTAGTTAGGGACAGTGTCAGGCCCTGAATTAGGACGAACATCGAGGCCTTAGGTACGGACAGGGTCACAGCCTCGAGAGTAATTTTAGGCCCTTAGTTAAGGACAGCAGCAGGGCTGTAGTTAGCATAAGAGGCACGACATTTGCTAGGGACAGGGTCAGGTTATGGTCTAGGGATAGTGTCAGGAAAGGACCTAAGCATAGTGTCAAAACCTTAGTTACTGAGAGTATCAGATCCTTATTTAGAACCAGTGTCAGGGCTTCGGGTAGGGACAGCATCAGAGCCTGACTTAGGGAGAGCGACAGGGCCTGAGTGAGGCCTAGCGTCAGGCCCTTAGCTGAGGACACTGTCAGGGCATGACTTAGGAACAGAATCAGCGCCTCTGTTGGATCAGCCTTAGCGTCTTTGTTACAGAGATGATCAGGGCCTGACTTAGTCACAGCTTCAAGGCCTCAGTTAGGGAAAGCTTCAGGGCCTGAGTTAGGGGCAGCCTCAGTTCTTAACACAGGGACAGCGACAGGGCTTTCTTAGGGACAGTGTCAGGACCTTGGTTAGAAATATGTCAGGATATTAACTCAGGCTAGTGTCCAGTTTTTAGTTATTGCTGACAGCAGGGCCTATATTAGGGGCAAATACTGAACCTTACTTAGGGACAGTGTCAGGGCCTGAGTTAGGACTAGCATCAGAGCCCTTGTAAAGTACAGTGTCAGGGCTTTAGTTAGGGACAGTGTCAGCGCCTCAGTTAGGATGAGCCTCCAACCTCAGTTAGGGACAGGTGGACGGCCTCGGGACTAATTTCAGGCTCTTAGTTAGAGACAGCCTCAGGGATTTAGTTAGCATAAGAGGCTTGACAATAGCTAAACACAAGTTTAGGTTAAGATCTAGGGATAGTGTCAGGAAATGACCTAGGGATAGTGTCAAGACCATAGCTAATTAGAGCATCAGTGCCTAATTTAGGCCCAGTGTCAGGGCTTCAGGTAGGGACAGAGTCTTAGCCTGACTTAGGGAGAGCGACAGGGCCTGAGTGATGCCTAGAGTCAGGGCGTTAGCTACGGACAGCGTCAGGGCATGACATAGGATCAACATAAGGGTCTCTGTAAGATCAGCATTAGAGTTTAGTTAAAGACATTATCAGGACCTCTGTGAGGGACAGCCTCAGGGCCTCACTGAGGGACAGTGTCAGGGCGAACGATGGGAGAGTTTCAGGACCTTGGTAAGACATGGGTCAGGATATTAGCTCAGGATAATGTCAGGACTTTAGATATTGATGGTAGCAGCGCCTACATTAGTGAAAGTTTCAAGGCGTTAGTTAGGAGTAGCGGGCCTCTGATAGGTCCAATGTCAGATCCTCAGTTAGCAATAGTGTTAGGGCCTTAGTTAGGGACAGTGTCAGGGCCGGATGTAGGGCGAGCATCTAGGCCTTCGTTCGGGACAGTTTCATGGTCTTGGGACTAAATTCAGTGCCCGAGGTAGGCACAGCCTAAGGGCTTCAGTTAGCATAAGAGGCAGGACATTAGCTTGTGGCCGTGTCAGTTTAACATCTAGGGATAGTGTCAGGAAATGACCTAAGGATAGTGTGAAGCCCTTTGTTACGGAGACTCTCAGGGCCTTATTCAGAACCAGTGTTAGGGCTTTAGGTAGGGACAGCATCAGAGCCTGACTTAGGGAGAGAGTTAGGGTCTGAGTGAGGCCTAGCATCAGACACTTAGTGGGGGACACTATCGGGGCATGACTTAGGAGCAGCATCAGGGCCTCTGTTGGATCAGCCTTAGGGTCTTAGTTAAAGACATGATCAGGGTCTGAGTTAGTCACAGCATCAAGGCCTGAGTTAGTTAGGGAAAGCTTCAGGGCCTCACTTAGGGACAGCGTCAGGGCTTGCTTTGGGACAGTTTCAGGACCTTGGTAAGACATGGGTCAGGTTATTAGCTCCGGATAATGTCAGGACTTTAGATGTTGATGGCAGCAGCCCTTAGTTAGAGACAGTGTCAGGCCCTGAGTTACGACTAGCATCAGAGTCTTTGTTAGATACAATGTACGGGACTGAATTAGGAGTAGAGTCAGGGCCTTAGTTAGTGACAGTGTCAGGGCCTGACTTAGGGAGAGCGACAGGCCCTGAGTGAGGCTTAGCATCAGGCCCTTAGCTGGGCACACTGTCAGGGCATGACTTTGGAGCAGCATCAGCCTCTTTGCTGGATCAGCTTTAAGGTCTTCGTTAGGTACATGATCAGGGCCTGAATTAGTCACAGCTTCAAGGCTTCAGTTCAGGAAAGCTTCAGGGCCTGAGTTAGGGACAGCCTCAGGTCTTCACTTAGGGACAGCGTCAGGGCTTACTTTGGGACAGTTTCAGTACCTTGGAAGGGCATAGGTCAGGATATTAGCTCAGAATAATGTCAGGACTTTTGATAGTGTTGGCAGCAGGGCTTTAGTTACAGACGGTTTCAGGGCCTGAGTTAGGCCTAGCATCAGAGACTTTGTTAGGTACCGTGTAAGGGACTGAGTTAGGAGTAGTGTCAGGGCCTTGCTTAGGGACAGTGTCAGGGTCTGATTTAGGTGTACTGTCTGAGACCTAGTTAGGGACAGTGCTAGGGCCTGAGTTAGGATTAGTGTCAAGGCCTTAGTTAGGACCAATTTCAGGGCCTTAGTTTGGACTAGCATCAGAGCCATTGTTAGGAATCGTATGAGGGCCTGAGTTAGGCATACTATCAGGGCCTTAGTTAGGGACAGTTTTAGGGCCTGAGTTAGGATTAGTGTCAAGGCCTTATATAGGACCAATTTTAGGGCTTTAGTTTGGACTAGCAACAAAGCCTTTGTTAGGTATCATGTCGGGGCCTCAGTTAGGTGTAGTGTCAGGGCCATTGTTAGGGACAGTATCAGGGCCTGACTTAGGAGAAGTTCAGGGCCTTAGCCAGGGAAAGTGTCAGGGCCTGAATTAGCAGTAGTGTCCAAAGTCCTTAGTGAGGAGAGTAAGGAGTAAGTCAGGACTCAGGCCCTGACACTGTTCTTAAATAAGGCCCTGACATTACCTGTAACACAGGTCGTGATCTGATTCCTATCATTGGCGCTGATGTTGGACTTAACTAAGGCCCTGACACTCTTCCTAACTAAAGCTGTGACACTATTCTTAACTCAGGCCCTGACACTGTCCCTAACAAAGCCTCTGACACTACTCCTAAATCAAGCACTGACACTGTCCGTAACTAAGGCCCTGACATACACCTAACTCAGGCCCTGACACTGTCTCTAACTAAGGCCCTGATACTACTCCAAACTCAGCACTGACACTGTCACTAACTAAGGCCCTGACACTATTCATAGCTCACGCCCTAACACAATTCCTAAATCATGCCCTGACAATGTCCCTAACCAAAGCCCTGACACTACTCCTATCTCAAGCAATGACACTCTCCCTAACTTAGGCCCTGACTCTACTCCTGACTCAGGCACTGACACTGGCCCTAACTTAGGCCGTGACGCTACTCCTAACTAAGCAACTGACACTGTCCCTAACTAAGGCCCAGACACTACGCCTTACTCAGGCACTGATAATGTCACTAACTAAGGCCGTGACACTACTCCCCAAATAGGCATGGAGACTGTCCCGAAATACGCCCTGACAGTACTCCCATCTCAGGCACTGACACTGTCCCTAACTAAGGCCCTGACACTACTCCCAAATTAGGCACTGACATTGTCCCTAACTTAGGCCTTGACATTACTCTGAACTCAGGCACTAACACTGTCCCTAACTATGGACTTGTCACTACTCTTAACTCAGGCCCTGGCACAGTCCCTAACAAAGGCCTGCCACTACCCCCAACTCTGGCACTGAGAGTGTCCCTAACTACGGCCATCACACTACTCCTAACTCAGGCACTGATGCTGTCCCTAAGTAAGGCCCTGACACTACTCCCAATGCAGCACTGACGCTGTGCCTTACTAAGTGTCTGACACTACTCCCAACACAGGCATTGACACTGTCCCTAACTAAGGCCCTCACACTACTACTTACTTAGGCACTGACACGCTACCTAACTAAGGCCCTGAGACTACTTCTACCTCAGACCCTGACACTGTCCCTAACGAAGGGCCTGATACTACTCCCAACACAGGCACTGACACTCTCCCTAACTAAGGCCTTGACACTACTTTTAACTCATGCCCTGATGCTGTCCCCAAAAAAGACCCTGAGACTATTCCCAACTCAGGCACTGACACTCTCCCTAACTAAGACCCTGACACTACTCCCACTGCAGCCACTGACACTGTCCCTAATGCCTGGACACTACTTCCAACTCAGGCACTGAAACTGTCCCTAACTAGGCCCTGACACTACTCCCAACGCAAGCACTGACACTGTCCCTAACTAAGGCCCTGACATAACTCCCAACTCTGGCACTGACACTTTCTCTAACTAAGGCCCTGAAACTACTCCCAACTCAGGCACTGACCCTGTCCCTAACTAGGCCCTGACACTACTCCCAACTCAAGCACTGACACTGTCCCTAACTAAGGCCCTGACATAACTCCCAACTCCGGCACTGACGCTTTCTCTAACTAAGGCCCTGAAACTACTCCCAACTCAGGCACTGACCCTGTGCCTAACTAGGCCCTGACACTACTCCCAACTCAGGCACTGACACTGTCCCTAACTAAGGCCCTGACATAACTCCCAACTCCGGCACTGACACTTTCTCTAACTAAGGCCCTGAAACTACTCACAACTCAGGCCCTGACACTGTTCCTAACTACCGGTCTCAGACTACTCCTAACTTAGGCCCTGACACTATTCCTAACACAGTCACTGACACTGTACCTAACTAAGGTCCTGAGACTATTCCTAACTCAGACCCTGACACTGTCCATAACTTAGGCCATGTCACTACTCCCAACTCAGGCACTGACGCTGTTCCTAACTAACGGTCTGACACTACTCCAAACGGAGACACTGACACTCTTCCAAATTAAGGCCTTGACACTACTCTTATCTCAGGCCCTGACACAGTCCATAATAAAGACCCTGACAAAAATCCCAACTTAGGCACTGACAATGTCCGTAACTAAGGCCCTGACACTATTTCCATCTCAGCCACTGACACTGTCCCTAACTATGGCCCTGACACTACTCCCAACGCAAGTACTGGTGCTGTCCCTAACTAAGGCACTGGCACTACTCCCAACTCGCCCTGGCGCTGTCCCTAACTAAGGCTCTGACACTACTCCCAATTCAGGCAATGACAGTGTCCCTAACTGAGGCAATGACACTACTCCCAACTCCAGCACTAAGGCTCTGGATCATTGTGATGACAAGCGCCATGGAGCATTGTGAGGACAAGGGCCATGGAGAATTGTGATGACGGGTCCTGGAGCATTGTGGCGACAAGGGCCATGGAGCATTTTGATTAAAGGGGTCATGGGGCATTGTGATGAAAGTGGTCATGGAGCACTGTGATTAAAGTGGTCATGGAACATTTTGATAAAAGTGGCCATGTAGCATTGTGATGAAAAGTGCTATGGAGCATTGGGATGACAGGGGTCATGGAGCATTGTGATAACAAATGCGTGGAGATTTGTGATGACGAGGACCATGGAGCATTGAGATTAGAAGGATCCTGCAGCATTGTGATGACAGGGGCCATGGAGCATTTTAATGACAAGGGACATGGAACATTGTGATGACAGAAGTCATGGAGCATTGTGGTGACCAGTGGCATGGAGCATTGTGAAGAAAGGGGTACTGTAACATTGTGAAGAAAGGGTCAAGGAGCATTTTGATTACAAAGATCATGGAGCATTGTGATGACAAGGGTCATGGAGCATTGTGATGACAAGAGTCATGGAGACTTGTGATGACAGGGGGCATGGAGCTTTGTGATTTCACAGACATGTAGCATTTTAGACAAGGGTCATGGAGCATTGTGATGAAAGGGGTCATGGAGCATTGTGATGATAAGAGCATGGAGCATTTTGATGAAAATGGCACGTAGCATTGCGATGACAAAGGTCATGGAGCATTGTGATGACAGGGGTTATGGAGCATTGTGATGACAAGGGCTTGGAGCATTGTGATGACAGTGATCATGGAACATTGTGACGATAAGGGCATCGAGCCGAGTTAGGGACAGTCTAGCGGCCTTGGGACTAAATTCAGTGCCTGAATTAGGCACAGCATAAGGTCTTTAGTTAGCATAAGAGGTAGGACATTAGCTCGGGACAGGGTTAGGGTAAAGGCTTGGAATCGTGTCAGGAAATGACCTAAGGATAGTGTGAAGACCTTTGTTACTGAGACTCTCAGGGACTTATTCAGAAGCAGCGTTAGGGCTTCAGGTAGGCACAGCATCAGGGCCTGACTTAGGGAGAGCGACAGGGCCTGAGTGAGGCCTAATGTCAGGCCCTTAGCTGGGGACACTGTCAGGGAATGACTTAGGAGCAGCATCAGTGCCTTTGTTGGATCAGCTTTAGGCTCTTAGTTAAAGACATGACCGGAGCCCAAGGTAGTCACAGCGTCAAGGCCTCAGTTAGGGAAAGCTTCAGGGTCTGAGTTACAGACAGCCTCAGGTCTTCACTTAAAGACAGCGACAGGGCTTTCTTAGGGACAGTGTCAGGACCTTGGTTAGAAATGAGTCAGGATATTAGCTCAGGAGAGTGTCAGGATTTTAGTTCTTGCTGGCAGCAGGGCCTATATTAAGGACAGATTCCGGGCCTTTGTTAGATTCAGTGTCATGGCCTTAGTTAGGAGTAGTCAGGGCCTTAGTTAGGGAGAGCATTAGGGTTTCAGTTAGCATAAGATGCAGGAGATTATCTCGGGACAGAGTCAGGTCCCAGGCCAGAGATAGTGAAAGGAAATGACCAAGGGATAACGAGAAGACCTTAGTTATTGAGAGCATCAGGGCCTTAGTTAGCAGCAGCATGAGCGCCTCTAATCAGGACCAGCGCCAGGGCTTGATGTACGGACAGCGTCAGAGCCTAACTAAGGTACAGCAACAGGGCCTAAGTGAGGCCTATCTTTAGGGCCTGAGTAAGGGACAGTATCAGGGCATGACTTAGGAGCAGCATAAAGGCCTCTGCAGGGTCAGCATTGGGGTTTTCGTTAAAGCTATTATCAGGGCCTCCGTTAGGGATAGCCTCAAGGCCTCACTTAGGGACAGCGTCAGGGCTTACTTTGGGAAAGTTTCAGGACCTTGGTAAGACATGGGTCAGGCTATTAGCTCAGGGTAATATCAGGTGTTCAGATATTGACGGCAGCAGGGCCTTAGTTAGAGGCAGTGTCAGGGCCTAAGTTAGGACTAGCATCAGAGCCTTTGTTAGGTACAGTGTCAGTGACTGAGTTAGGTGTAGTGTCAGAGCCTTAGTTAGGGACAGTGTCAGGGCCTGCATTAGGACGAGCTTCCAGGCCTCAGTTAGGGACAGGTTCACGGCCTCGGACCTAAATTCAGGGCCTCATTTAGGGACAGAATCAGGGAAGTAGCTAGCATAAGGGGATCTACAGCTGAAAGCAACCTGAACACCACCACAAGCAGATGCAGAAGTGAACCATGCACGCTCCTATGAAGGAATATTCCACAGCAGTTGAGTAAATTTTGTTTAAAGTTAGTAACACTATAAAAATTATGTTTTGAAGAAAACTCTATTCAGAAGATGAAAGAATCTCGTTCTAAAGAATCCCTTTTGCTAATCTCGACATTAGCTAAAGAGAAGGTTAGGTTAAGGTCTAGGGAGAGTGTCAGGAAATGACCTAGGGATAGTGTCAAGACCTTAGTTACTTAGCACATCAGGACCTAATTTAGGAGCAGTGAGTGTCAGGGCTTCGGGTAGGAACAGCGTCAGAGCCTGACTTAGGGAGTGGGACAGGACCTGAGTGAGGCCTAGCGTCAGGGCCTTAGCTAGAGACAGTGTCAGGGCATGACTTAGGAGCAGCATAAGAGCCACGGTAGGATCAGCCTCAGGGGCTATGTTAAAGATATTATCAGGGCCTCTGTTAGGGACAGCCTCAAGGCCTCACTTCGAGACAGCATCAGGGCTTCCTTAGGGACAGTTTCAGGACCTTGGTAAGAGATGGGTCAAGAAATTAGCTCAGGATCGTGTCAGGACTTTAGATATTGACGACAGCAGGGTCTTAGTTAGGGACAGTGTCAGGCCCTGAATTAGGACGAACATCGAGGCCTTAGGTACGGACAGGGTCACAGCCTCGAGAGTAATTTTAGGCCCTTAGTTAAGGACAGCAGCAGGGCTGTAGTTAGCATAAGAGGCACGACATTTGCTAGGGACAGGGTCAGGTTATGGTCTAGGGATAGTGTCAGGAAAGGACCTAAGCATACTGTCAAAACCTTAGTTACTGAGAGTATCAGATCCTTATTTAGAACCAGTGTCAGGGCTTCGGGTAGGGACAGCATCAGAGCCTGACTTAGGGAGAGCGACAGGGCCTGAGTGAGGCCTAGCGTCAGGCCCTTAGCTGAGGACACTGTCAGGGCATGACTTAGGAAGAGAATCAGCGCCTCTGTTGGATCAGCCTTAGCGTCTTTGTTACAGAGATGATCAGGGCCTGACTTAGTCACAGCTTCAAGGCCTCAGTTAGGGAAAGCTTCAGGGCCTGAGTTAGGGGCAGCCTCAGTTCTTAACACAGGGACAGCGATAGGGCTTTCTTAGGGACAGTGTCAGGACCTTGGTTAGAAATATGTCAGGATATTAACTCAGGCTAGTGTCCAGTTTTTAGTTATTGCTGACAGCAGGGCCTATATTAGGGGCAAATTCTGAGCCTTACTTAGAGACAGTGTCAGGGCCTGAGTTAGGACTAGCATCAGAGCCATTGTAAAGTACAGTGTCAGGGCTTTAGTTAGGGACAGTGTCAGCGCCTCAGTTAGGATGAGCCTCCAACCTCAGTTAGGGACAGGTGGACGGCCTCGGGACTAATTTCAGGCTCTTAGTTAGAGACAGCCTCAGGGATTTAGTTAGCATAAGAGGCTTGACAATAGCTAAAGACAAGTTTAGGTTAAGATCTAGGGATAGTGTCAGGAAATGACCTAGGGATAGTGTCAAGACCATAGCTAATTAGAGCATCAGTGCCTAATTTAGGCCCAGTGTCAGGGCTTCAGGTAGGGACAGAGTCTTAGCCTGACTTAGGGAGAGCGACAGGGCCTGAGTGATGCCTAGAGTCAGGGCCTTAGCTACGGACAGCGTCAGGGCATGACATAGGATCAACATAAGGGTCTCTGTAAGATCAGCATTAGAGTTTAGTTAAAGACATTATCAGGACCTCTGTGAGGGACAGCCTCAGGGCCTCACTGAGGGACAGTGTCAGGGCTAACGATGGGAGAGTTTCAGGACCTTGGTAAGACATGGGTCAGGATATTAGCTCAGGATAATGTCAGGACTTTAGATATTGATGGTAGCAGCGCCTACGTTAGCGAAAGTTTCAAGGCGTTAGTTAGGAGTAGCGGGCCTCTGATAGGTCCATTGTCAGATCCTCAGTTAGCAATAGTGTTAGGGCCTTAGTTAGGGACAGTGTCAGGGCCGGATGTAGGGCGAGCATCTAGGCCTTCGTTCGGGACAGTTTCATGGTCTTGGGACTAAATTCAGTGCCTGAGGTAGGCACAGCCTAAGGGCTTCAGTTAGCATAAGAGGCAGGACATTAGCTTGTGGCCGTGTCAGTTTAACATCTAGGGATAGTGTCAGGAAATGACCTAAGGATAGTGTGAAGCCCTTTGTTACGGAGACTCTCAGGGCCTTATTCAGAACCAGTGTTAGGGCTTTAGGTAGGGACAGCATCAGAGCCTGACTTAGGGAGAGCGTTAGGGTCTGAGTGAGGCCTAGCATCAGACACTTAGTGGGGGACACTATCGGGGCATGACTTAGGAGCAGCATCAGGGCCTCTGTTGGATCAGCCTTAGGGTCTTAGTTAAAGACATGATCAGGGTCTGAGTTAGTCACAGCATCAAGGCCTGAGTTAGTTAGGGAAAGCTTCAGGGCCTCACTTAGGGACAGTGTCAGGGCTTGCTTTGGGACAGTTTCAGGACCTTGGTAAGACATGGGTCAGGTTATTAGCTCCGGATAATGTCAGGACTTTAGATGTTGATGGCAGCAGCCCTTAGTTAGAGACAGTGTCAGGCCCTGAGTTACGACTAGCATCAGAGTCTTTGTTAGATACAATGTACGGGACTGAATTAGGAGTAGAGTCAGGGCCTTAGTTAGTGACAGTGTCAGGGCCTGACTTAGGGAGAGCGACAGGCCCTGAGTGAGGCTTAGCATCAGGCCCTTAGCTGGGCACACTGTCAGGGCATGACTTTGGAGCAGCATCAGCCTCTTTGCTGGATCAGCTTTAAGGTCTTCGTTAGGTACATGATCAGGGCCTGAATTAGTCACAGCTTCAAGGCTTCAGTTCAGGAAAGCTTCAGGGCCTGAGTTAGGGACAGCCTCAGGTCTTCACTTAGGGACAGCGTCAGGGCTTACTTTGGGACAGTTTCAGTACCTTGGAAGGGCATAGGTCAGGATATTAGCTCAGAATAATGTCAGGACTTTTGATAGTGTTGGCAGCAGGGCTTTAGTTACAGACGGTTTCAGGGCCTGAGTTAGGCCTAGCATCAGAGACTTTGTTAGGTACCGTGTAAGGGACTGAGTTAGGAGTAGTGTCAGGGCCTTGCTTAGGGACAGTGTCAGGGTCTGATTTAGGTGTACTGTCTGAGACCTAGTTAGGGACAGTGCTAGGGCCTGAGTTAGGATTAGTGTCAAGGCCTTAGTTAGGACCAATTTCAGGGCCTTAGTTTGGACTAGCATCAGAGCCATTGTTAGGAATCGTATGAGGGCCTGAGTTAGGCATACTATCAGGGCCTTAGTTAGGGACAGTTTTAGGGCCTGAGTTAGGATTAGTGTCAAGGCCTTATATAGGACCAATTTTAGGGCTTTAGTTTGGACTAGCAACAAAGCCTTTGTTAGGTATCATGTCGGGGCCTCAGTTAGGTGTAGTGTCAGGGCCATTGTTAGGGACAGTATCAGGGCCTGACTTAGGAGAAGTTCAGGGCCTTAGCCAGGGAAAGTGTCAGGGCCTGAATTAGCAGTAGTGTCCAAAGTCCTTAGTGAGGAGAGTAAGGAGTAAGTCAGGACTCAGGCCCTGACACTGTTCTTAAATAAGGCCCTGACATTACCTGTAACACAGGTCGTGATCTGATTCCTATCATAGGCGCTGATGTTGGACTTAACTAAGGCCCTGACACTGGTCCTAACTAAAGCTGTGACACTATTCTTAACTCAGGCCCTGACACTGTCCCTAACAAAGCCTCTGACACTACTCCTAAATCAGGCACTGACACTGTCCGTAACTAAGGCCCTGACATACACCTAACTCAGGCCCTGACACTGTCTCTAACTAAGGCCCTGATACTACTCCAAACTCAGCACTGACACTGTCACTAACTAAGGCCCTGACACTATTCATAGCTCACGCCCTAACACAATTCCTAAATCATGCCCTGACAATGTCCCTAACCAAAGCCCTGACACTACTCCTATCTCAAGCAATGACACTCTCCCTAACTTAGGCCCTGACTCTACTCCTGACTCAGGCACTGACACTGGCCCTAACTTAGGCCGTGACGCTACTCCTAACTAAGCAACTGACACTGTCCCTAACTAAGGCCCGGACACTACGCCTTACTCAGGCACTGATAATGTCACTAACTAAGGCCGTGACACTACTCCCCAAATAGGCATGGAGACTGTCCCGAAATACGCCCTGACAGTACTCCCATCTCAGGCACTGACACTGTCCCTAACTAAGGCCCTGACACTACTCCCAAATTAGGCACTGACATTGTCCCTAACTTAGGCCTTGACATTACTCTGAACTCAGGCACTAACACTGTCCCTAACTATGGACTTGTCACTACTCTTAACTCAGGCCCTGGCACAGTCCCTAACAAAGGCCTGCCACTACCCCCAACTCTGGCACTGAGAGTGTCCCTAACTACGGCCATCACACTACTCCTAACTCAGGCACTGATGCTGTCCCTAAGTAAGGCCCTGACACTACTCCCAATGCAGCACTGACGCTGTGCCTTACTAAGTGTCTGACACTACTCCCAACACAGGCATTGACACTGTCCCTAACTAAGGCCCTCACACTACTACTTACTTAGGCACTGACACGCTACCTAACTAAGGCCCTGAGACTACTTCTACCTCAGACCCTGACACTGTCCCTAACGAAGGGCCTGATACTACTCCCAACACAGGCACTGACACTCTCCCTAACTAAGGCCTTGACACTACTTTTAACTCATGCCCTGATGCTGTCCCCAAAAAAGACCCTGAGACTATTCCCAACTCAGGCACTGACACTCTCCCTAACTAAGACCCTGACACTACTCCCACTGCAGCCACTGACACTGTCCCTAATGCCCGGACACTACTTCCAACTCAGGCACTGAAACTGTCCCTAACTAGGCCCTGACACTAC